>NC_048602.1:23573729-23858277 GCF_003668045.3 Cricetulus griseus | reverse complement strand
TTAAAGAACCTGTTTTTCCTCTCTGGATAGTGGTTAATACAGAGATTCCCAACTGGTGGAAATTACTGAAAGCAAGTAACTATGAGTACTGTCTCATCATGAATGAAGGATCAGATCAACTTGAAGAGCTTGGAGGTGGGAAGGAGCACCATGAAATACTGTCTTTTAGACATGGTGATTAGCTGATGCTGAGATTGCTGGAAGAAGACCTGCATTCAAAATGCCAACATGGATGGGGGAGGAAACCCGAGATATACCCCTCGCTGAGGAACTATTAGTAGGTGATGGCTGGTGAGTGAGAATGACTTTTAAGATTTGGCTGTTGGTATTTTGCCCATGCTCCAACAGATGACCCTATACCCATAGGCACATGGTCAAAAGGACTTAGAGTCAGGGGGTTATTAATTGTGATTAGAAGTTACTGGGGGGTTGTTTGTTAGTGGCGAGAGTATGATCAAAACATGTTGTATATATGTATGAAAATTTCAAAGAATAAATAAAATTTTTTGTTAAAATTAACTTCTGGGCTGGAGAGGTGGCCAGTGGTTAAGAGCACTGGATGCTGATGAAGATTTCTGGGATTCAACTACAAAAGCTCAGAGGCGACCTCAGAACTATTGTAACGCCAACACAAGGGATCTGATGCCCTCTTCTGGCCTTTGCAGGCAATGTGCAGCCATATAGTGTATAAAATTTCATTCACAGAAAACAATCATATGCAAAAACTTTAAGATTAATTTGGTATTGAAAACGTGTTTTACCTTGAGAGGCCATTTAAATGACTTACACAAAGTATGCTATGTATGTGAACTAATATTTACAATTTCTTTTACCTTTTCTTGTTTTTTTTTTCTAAATGTCATATGATACCCATATATTGTGTGTGTGTGTGTGTGTGTGTGTGTGTGTGTCTTATAGCTTAGGGTCAGTATATTTGAGAGAACATTTTTTTCCATTCTGAGATTAGGTGACCCTTTTTGCTATGCTTCTAAGTCCACTCATTTTCTACAAATATTGTGATTTCACTTACTTTAGAGCTGAATAATATTTGTTTTTGGTAAGCCAAGTTTTTTTTAAAGATGTCAGATGATATTTGGAGTAATCACCCCTACATGTGGTACTCAAGAATGGATAGAAATCCATGGATGGTCTTCAATGTCCTAGATTACAAAGGTGGTCCTTCACTACAGAACTCCACCACCCATGGTCAATGGGCTGAGCTTGAGCAAACCAGCACAGAAGAGCTTACTCTGAAGTCACTCCCAGTCCTGGGAGACAGTGAGTACTCACCCCAGCACCTTCAAGTTACAGTCTTTGTGATTCAAAGCTTCACACAGGAGCTTCAGACCATCTCGGTCAAAGGTCATCCTGTCCAGATTCAGCATGGTCAGTGTTTTGCATGTGGTGAGAACCAAGGCTAGGTCTGCACAAGAGCCAGTGGTAAACTCACACATGTCTAACCTGTGACAGGGAAAATACCAGAAAAGGAATGTGGCAGGCTTCAGAGCAAAGAAATTGCTAGCTCCAAATGTCGACATTAAGCAAAACATTAACCGAACCCTGGTCTCATGGAACAGTATTTATAACTGAGAATTTCATGCGTGTAAACAATGTGTCTTCATTGCATCTGTCTACTCTGAACACTTCCAACTCCTCCCAGAGCTCCTTATTCCAAACCCCAAACAGCTTCATCATCTTTCACACCCACTAAGTTAGTGATTCTCAACCTGGAGGTTACCACCCCTTTGGGGTCAGGTGACCCCTTCACAGGGGTCACGTATCAGACATCCTGCCCATCAGATATTTACATCGTGATTCATGAGCAAAATTGTAGTTCTGAAGGAGCAACAAAAATTATCTTATAGATGGGGGCCACTACAACGTGCGGAACTGTATTGACAGGGTCACAGCTCTAGGGTGGTTGAGGACCCCTGCACTAAGCTCAATTATCGTTGCTTGAGTTTAGGCTAGTCCACTGGAGCACAGGTAACCAGGCAAACATCTCTGAATAAAATTGACTCTCCTTTCCCCAGCAGTCGTCAGCTGCAGAGAGCTGCTCAGCTAGGGCTGGGGCTTGAGTGCCTCTGCCATTCATCCCGGGATTTTCACTGGCTTGGCTCATGCCAGGTACTGTAAATTGGTAAAGACCCTCTGGCTGTGCAAGTCATAGGACCTAAGGGAGAACCCATTAACTATTGCTTTGCTTAGGGGACATAACAAAACTACCTTCTAAAATCAGTGATTCTTAACCTTCCTAATGCTGTGAACATTTAATACGGGTCTTCACGTTGTAGTGACACCTCCACCACAAAATTTTCATTGCTACTTTATAACCGTAATTTTGCTGCTTTTATGAATCATGATCTAAAGATCTGTGTTTTCTGATGGTCCTACGAGACTCCTGTGAAAGGGTCATTTGACACCCCTCCCAAAGCGGTCTTGACCCTCAGACTGAGAACCATAGTTCTAAATGAATAGCATAATTCCTAGATTAGTTCCGTTTTCAAGCCTCATGAGAGAAGCGTTTGTTTGTTATGGACTGATTAATACAGAGACGCACAGCTGGTCCATATTCTGATAGCGACTACAAAGGTCTCAGCCTCAAATGGAACATCTATATCACCCCTTCAGCCAAGACTCAAAACCATCACAGAAGAGGGTACAGGAAGACTAGAAGAACCAGATAATGTGATGGGAAGAAACATGGCAGGGCCATTATTCTCAAACCCAGAGCAACTGTTGTTGTCTGTGCAAGACCTGTACATTAATATTTTCCTCAAAACATGAGCTGAGGCTAGGTGGAGTTCTCCTTAATCCTATTGTCTTAGTTGGGGTTTCTATAGCTGTGAAGAGACATCATGACATAGTAATTCTTATAAAGGAAAACATTTAATTGGGTGGCTTTTGTTCAGTTCAGAGGTCCAGTCTGTTATTATCATGGGGAGACATGGTGGCATGCAGGGATAGCAGCTGGAGAAAGCAGCTGAGGGCTCTTACATCTTGACCCACAGGCAAAAGGAAGTGGTCTGAACACACTAGGTGTGGCTTGAACATATATGACACCTCAAAACCCATCTCTCTAATGATACTTCCTCCAAGAAGACCACACCTACTACAGGAAGGTCACCCAACGTAATGGTGCTACTCCCTTTGGGGACCATTTTGTCATAAACCACAATACCCATTAACCTTCTCTATTTTCCTATTGAGTCATGAACCCTTCCCACTATGACAGTAGTAACTCACCCAAGACACCGCAATTTACACTCAGGGTTACTCAGAGCTTCACATAACTGTCTGACGCCTGTGTCTTGTATGTTATTGTTGCCCAGTTTCAGTGTTTTTAGCTTTTGATTGTGAGTAAGGACAGCAGAGATCTCCTCACAGCAGTCTGAAGTGAGATAGCAACCAGACAACCTGGGAAAACATGCATGCAAGCATACCGATTTATTAGGAGGTATCCTTTGGTTTTGAATTATTCTCAATTTTTTAGAACTTTGTGCCGGGTGTTGGTGGCACACGCCTTTAATCCCAGCACTCTGGAGGCAGAGGCAGGCAGATCTCTGTGAGTTTGAGGCCAGCCTGGTCTCCAGAGTGAGCGCCAGGATAGGCTCCTAAACTACACAGAGAAACCCTGTCTCAAAAAACCAAAAAAAAAAAAAAAACTTCGTATGAGCCCTGCATAATACATCCCTCAATCTCAACTCCAATTTCTCCCAGTTTCCCCAAATAATTTCTTATTTATTATTGTTTTATATAAATATATACATGTATGTGTAAGGATAACTCTTTCCACCAGCCACCCGAGCCCCACCACTACATTAGGACCCCCAAAATAACACATACAAGTCTTATATTAGTTACAATACTGCTGGCCAGTGACTAAGATTTCTTATATGCTAGCTCTGTCTTAAGTATCAACCATAACTATTAATCTAAATATTATATAAAGACTTATCAAGGACGCTGGCCTTATGCGTCCTCTCTTGCTGATGATCACATGGCAACTCCTGTCCTTACTACCTTTCCCGGAATCCTACTCAACTCCTAGCCCCACCTATGTTGCTTTCCTATTGGCTAACAGTGCTTAATTGATCTACCAATAAGGCAAAAAAGGACTTCCCCCATCACATATGCATCTATAAATATGTGTGTGTGTTCATGCAATCACTCATGTACATGAATATATAAGCTGAGCCCATTTAGACTTGCTTGTAAGTACCATGTGTCCAGTGATGGTATAACCCTATAGATCTTCTCTGTGGAGGAGACCCATTCTCCCTCTCAGCAGCCATCCCTTAACCATCTTTTATTTTTGATACAGGGTCTCATGTCCTAGTCTGGCATCAGATTCATTACATAGCTGAGGATGACCTTGAACTTCTGCCCCTCCTACACTGGAGATTCAATCTCAGGGCTCTGTGTATGCCAAGTCAGCAACCTACCAACTGGCCTTCATCCCTAGGCCATGAGATTCCATCTTAACAGTCTGGTGTATTGCCATTTGTTTGTGTGAACCAGAAATGCCCAAGATTTCTGAAATACTGAGGATGCTTCTCCATCTGCTGTACTCTGCTCCATGCTGGCTCACTGCAATCCTTCTGCCTTGATTTCTTCATCTGCTGCTCCTACTCTCACTCACCCTGGTGAAATTACAGATGCCCTGAAAATAAGTGGGGCTACCTTATCCCTGATTTCAGATTTCTGTGCAGATGTCATCATGTGGCGAACTCCTGCTGGTATTTAACATAACATGTCCTCAAACCCTGCTGAAGCCTCAAGCTCATGGTTCCCCATGGCACTTCCAATAATGGTTAAGAGAGAGGTTGGGGCCCTTTCCGTGGACTCACCGCAGACCAGGTGAGCCACCCCCTGCTTTTACCCAATTCTTGTCCTAAGCGCCATCCACCCAGATCCCTCCAGGCTCGTCCCTGCTTGAAACAGACACGCCCAGGCAGGGTGGAGCTTCCTGAATCTGGCTTGGTTCAGGACACTCTTCCTTCCCTTTCCGTGGACTCACCGCAGACCAGGTGAGCCACCCCCTGCTTTTACCCAATTCTTGTCCTAAGCGCCATCCACCCAGATCCCTCCAGGCTCGTCCCTGCTTGAAACAGACACGTCCAGGCAGGGAGGAGCTCCCCGAATCTGGGTACAGGCCACTCTTCATTCCATTCCCGGCGACCGATCCACCAAGAGGCCTAACGCCATCAGAGTGAGGAGGCTACGAGGAGAGGCAAAACCATCCAGAGCTTCGGACATTGAATTCCTGGCCCACACACACTACAGAGTAACAAGAGGAGATAGAGAGATCCTACCTGCACTCACTGGAAAAAGATATGGGAAGAAGACAGAATAAGAACCCGCTCAACAACAGAAAGACCAATATGACACCACCAGAATCTAGGGACTCCACTCCAGCAAGATCTGAAAAGCCCAACACAGTGCATGAAGAAGAGATGGACCTCAAAAATTATCTGAGCAAGATGATAGAGACCTTCAAAGAGGAAACAAGAAAATCCCTTAAAGAAATAGAAGAAAAAGTAAGCAAAAAATTACACGATATGGAGGAAAAGACAAACCAAAATATTCAAGAAATAAACAAATCTCTTAAAGAAGCTAAAGAAACCCAAGATAAAACAACCAAACAAGTGAAGGAAGCTCTTGAAACAGTTCAAAACATGAAAGCTGAATTAGACACATTAAAGAAAACACAGAATGAGGCGATGCTGGAAATGGAAAGGTTGGATAAACGATCAGGATCTAAAGATGTGAGTATAACTAATAGAATTCAAGAGACAGAAGAGAGAATCTCAGCTATTGAAGACTCGCTAGAGGATATACATTCATCAACCAAAGAAAACCTCAAGACCAACAAATCCCTAACACAAAATATACAGGAAATATGGGACACCGTGAAAAGACCAAACCTAAGAATAATAGGTGTAGAAGAAGGTGAAGAAACACTGCTCAAAGGTACAGAAAACATATTCAACAAAATCATAGAAGAAAACTTCCCCAACCTACAGAAAGATATGCCTATGAAAGTACAAGAAGCTTATAGGACACCAAACAGACTGGACCACAAAAAGAAGTCCCCCCGACACATAATAATCAAAACTCCAAATCTACAGAATAAAGAAAAAATATTAAGAGCTGCAAAGGAAAAAGGCCAAGTAACATATAAAGGCAAACCAATCAGAATCACACCCGACTTCTCAATGGAAACTCTGAAAGCCAGAAGGTCTTGGATAGATACACTACAAGCACTAAGGGAGCATGGATGTCAACCCAGACTACTGTACCCAGCAAAACTTTCAATCACTATAGATGGAGAAAACAAGATATTCCATGACAAAAACAGATTTAAACAATACATATCCACAAATCCAGCACTACAGAAGGTTCTGGAAGGAAAACTCCAACCCAAGGAACATAACTACATGCACAAAAACACAGGCAATAGATAATCTAATATTGCCAAACACAAAAAGAAGCAGGAGAGCAAAATCCACACACAATGACACCACCAACAATAAATCCAAACCAAACAAGAACCAACGAACAATGGACATTAATATCCCTAAATGTCAATGGCCTTAACTTACCCGTAAAAAGATATAGGCTAACAGAATGGATACGAAGACAGAATACTGTTTACAAGACAGACAATACCTCAGAGTAAAAGGATGGGAAAAGATTTTCCAATCAAATGGCCTCAAGAAACAAGCAGGTGTAGCAATCCTAATATCTAACAAAATGGACTTTAAACTAAAATCAATCAAAAGAGATGAAGAAGGGCATTTCATACTCATCACAGGAAAAGTCCATCAAGATGAAATCTCAATCCTGAACATCTATGCTCCAAATACGAAGGCACCCACATTTGTGAAAGAAACATTACTAAAGCTCAAACCACACATAAAACCACACACACTTATAGTAGGAGACTTCAACACCCCCCTTACACCACTAGACAGGACCACCAGACAAAAACTTAACAAAGAAACAGAGGATCTGAAAGAAGTCATGGCCCAACTGGGGTTAACGGATATCTATAGAGCATTCCATCCAAACTCAAAAGAATATACCTTCTTCTCAGCACCACATGGCACCTTCTCCAAAATTGACCACATAGTAGGCAACAAAGCAAACCTCCACAATTACAAAAGAATTGAAATAACCCCCTGTATCTTATCAGACCACCATGCATTAAAGCTAGAATTCAGCAACAATACAAATGGCAGGAAACCTGCAAACTTTTGGAAAATGAATAACACCCAATTGCACCATTCCTGGGTTGAGGAAGAAATAAAAAAACAAATTAAAGACTTCCTAGATTCTAATGAAAATGCAGACACAACATACCCAAATTTATGGGACACTCTGAAAGCAGTCCTAAGAGGGAAGTTCATAGCACTAAGTGCCCACATGAAGAAACTAGAAAAAAGTCACATTAGAGAACTGACAGAACAACTGAAAACACTAGAGCAAAAAGAAGCAAACTCACCAAGGAGGAGTAGACGCCAGGAAATAATCAACCTGAGAGCTGAAATCAATAAAGTAGAAACTAGGAAAACATTACAAAGAATCAATGAAACAAAGAGTTGGTTCTTTGAGAAGATCAACAAGATAGACAAACCTCTAGCCAAACTAACCAAAAGGCAGAGAGAGAGCACACTAATTAACAAAATCAGAAACGAAAAGGGGGATATAACAACGGACACTGTGGAAATCCAGAGAATCTTTAGGTCATACTTTGAAAATCTGTACTCCACAAAATTCGAAAATCTAATGGAAATGGACAGTTTCCTGGATAAATATCACTTACCAAAATTAAATCAAGATCAGATAAACATTTAAATCGACCCATAACCCCTAATGAAATAGAAGCAGTCATCAAAAGCCTCCCAACCAAAAAAAGCCCAGGACCAGATGGCTTCACTGCAGAATTCTACCAGAAATTCAAACAAGAGCTGATACCAATACTCCTCAAACTGTTCCGCACAATAGAAGCAGATGGGATATTGCCAAACTCCTTCTATGAGGCTACAATCACTTTGATACCCAAGCCACACAAAGATAAGAATAAGAAAGAGAACTACAGACCAATATCTCTCATGAACATTGATGCTAAAATACTCAATAAAATATTGGCTAATCGAATCCAAGAACATATCAGAAAAATCATCCACCACGATCAAGTGGGCTTCATCCCAGGGATGCAAGGATGGTTCAATATACGAAAAACCATCAATGTAATCCACCATATAAACAAACTGAAAAAGAAAAACCACATGATCATCTCACTAGATGCTGAAAAGGCCTTTGACAAAATCCAACATCCCTTCATGATAAAGATCTTGGAGAGAACAGGAATAACAGGAACATATCTAAACATGATAAATGCGATATACACCAAACCAATAGCCAACATCAAACTAAATGGAGAGAAACTCAAAGCATTTCCTCTAAAATCAGGAACAAGACAAGGATGTCCAAACTCAAAGCTATTTCCTCTAAAATCAAAACAAGAAAGGATGTCAAACTTTCACTTGAAGTTCTAGCAGCAATAAGACAAGATCAGGATATCAAAGGGATACAAATTGGAAAGGACGAAGTCAAACTTTCACTATTTGCAGATGACATGATAGTCTACATTGACCCGAAAAACTCTACCAGGAAACTCCTACAGCTGATAAACACCTTCAGCAAGGTAGCAGGATACAAAATTAACTTAAATAAATCTGTAGCCCTACTGTATACAGATGATAAACTCAATGAGAAAGAAATCATGGAAACATCACCTTTCACAATATCCACAAGCAACATTAAATATCTGGGGGTAACACTAACCAAAAAAGTGAAAGACCTGTACAATAAGAACTTTGAGACTTTAAAGAAAGAAATTAAAGAAGATACCAGAAAGTGGAAAGATCTCCCATGCTCTTGGATAGGCAGAATTAACATAGTAAAAATGGCAATTCTACCAAAAGCAATCTACAGATTTAATGCAATCCCCATCAAAATCCCAACACAGTTTTTCACAGACATTGAAAGAACAATACTCAACTTTATATGGAAAAATAAAAAACCTAGGATAGCCAAAACAACTCTTTACAATAAAAGATCCTCTGGAGGCATCACCATCCCTGACTTCAAGGTCTACTATAGAGCCATAGTTCTGAAAACAGCTTGGTATTGGCACAAGAATAGACAGATAGACCAATGGAATCGAATTGAAGACCCAGATATTAACCCACGCACCTACGAACACCTTATTTTTGACAAAGGTGCTAAATCCATACAATGGAAAAAAGATAGCATCTTCAACAAATGGTGCTGGCACAATTGGATTCGAACATGCAGAAAATTGCAGATAGATCCATACTTGTCACCATGCACAAAACTTAAGTGCAAATGGATCAAAGATCTCTCCATAAACCCAGCCACACTGAATCTTTTAGAAGAGAAAGTGGGAACAACCCTTGAACAAATTGGCACAGGAGAACGATTCCTGAACATCACGCCAGAAGCACAGACACTGAGGTCTGCAATTAATAAATGGGACCTCTTGAAACTGAGAAGCTTCTGTAAGGCAAAGGACACAGTCAGTAAGACAAAACGACCACCCACAGAATGGGAAAAAATCTTCACCAGCCCCACATCTGACAGAGGTCTGATTTCCAAAATATACAAGGAGCTCAAGAAGCTAGCCACCAAAACACCATACAATGAAATTAAAAAGTGGGGTGCAGAACTAAACAGAGATTTTTCAACAGAGGAATCTGAAAAGGCTGAAAGACACTTAAGAAAGTGCTCAAAATCCTTGGCCATCAGAGAAATGCAACTCAAAACAACTCTGAGATACCACCTCACACCTGTCAGAATGGCTAAAATCAAAAATACCAATGACAACCTATGCTGGAGAGGTTGTGGAGAAGAAGGAACACTCCTCCATTGCTGGTGGGAGTGTGAACTTGTAAGACCACTTTGGAAATCAGTATGGCGGTTGCTCAGAAAAATGGGAATCAATCTACCTCAAGATCCAGCCATTCCTCTCTTGGGTATATACCCAAATACTGCTTGTCCATACAACAAGGACATATGTTCAACCATGTTCATAGCAGCATTGTTTGTAATAGCCAGAACCTGGAAACAACCTAGATGCCCCTCAACTGAAGAATGGAAAGAGAAAATGTGGTACATTTATACAATGGAGTACTACTCAGCAGAAAAAAGCAATGGAATCTTGAAATTCGCAGGCAAATGGATGGAACTAGAAGAAACCATCCTGAGTGAGGTAACCCAATCACAAAAAGACAAACATGGTATGTACTCACTCATATATGATTTTTAGACATAGAGCAAAGGTTTACCAGCCTATAATCCTCTACCCCAAGGAAACTAGAAATCATGAATGACTCTAAGGGATAAATGGACCCCAGGAATGGGAAATGGCATGAACTCCCGAGCTAATTGAGAGCATGAGGGTAGGGGAGTGGGTGCTGCCATAATAAGAGCACAAGAAGAAGAGGAGAGGAGAAGAAATGGTGGAGCAGATATATTGAGTTGGGGGAAGAATAGAGGAGAGAGAGCAGGATGAGAGATACCATATCAGAGGGAGTCACTATAGGTCCGAGAAGAGATCTGGAACTAGGAAGATCTCCAGAGACCTATAAGGATGACACGATCTGACAGTCTGGGCAGTGGAGGAGAAGTTGGCCTAGAAACCCTTCCCCTAGAATGAGATTGATGAATACTCTCTATGCTATTCTAGAGTCCTCATCCAGTGGCTGATGAGAGCAGAGACAGACATCCACAGAAATACACTGAGCTGAAATCTGGAACTCAGTTGAAGAGAGGGAGGAATGAAGAACGAAGGGGTCTGTACCTGGTTGGAGAAACCCACAGAAACAGTTGGCCTGAAAAAGGGAAAGCATATCGACCCCAGATGCTCTTTGGGAGGACAGTACAGGACTAATCCAGCCCCCTGATCATGGATGCCAATGGGGAGGCCCCTGCACTCCTGGGATTTTTAGACATAGAGCAAAGGTTTACCAGCCTATAATCCTCTACCCCAAGGAAACTAGAAATCATGAATGACTCCAGAGGGAGGTGGACTGGCGTTTTGCCCTGGTGGGTGGGAGGGACTTCGAGAGCCCATCCCACTTGAAGGGATTCGCTCTGTCTCTGAACACATGGGGAGGGGCCTAGGCCCAGCACAGGAAGATTTGGTGGACTTGGTGGAGCCCTGGTTGGGGGCCCTACCCTGCCTGGGGAGTGGTGGGTGGATGGGGTGGGGGGTAGGTTGGAGGTGGGGGAGAAGGAATGGGGGTGGGGGGAGGGAGAGGGAGAGGGAAAGTATATGTGAAAATATTAATAATTTAATAAAAAAAGAAAAAAAAGAGAGAGGTTGGGGCAGAGCAGGAAAGTAATGGGTGTAAGATTGGTGAGATGGAGAATGTGAAGATGTTAAATATAGACATTAGTCAGGTACGTGTCAGATGTATAGAGAACATACAATAGTTAGTATATGATGTTTAGACTGATAATGAATAGATGATATCCAGATTAATTTAGGAAGAGATGTATAAAGAGGTGTAAAGACAATAAAATTTTAGATGGGAGAAAATGGAAAGAGGTTAAATTCGTAGATGACAGCTAACAGGTGGGAGATTATAGGATAGACAGACAGGTATGTCCATGGATACATAAGCATATATGAATAGATTCTTGATTGATGGATTCATATATACACGTGATTTATGCAGTTCTAATATGCATGTGCATTAACGTTTCTCAAGCAGGGATGAATTTCACTCTCCAAGGGACGCCTGTACCCTCTGGTACTCCCTTCAACAGGGCAGTAATTCCACTCCTTGGAAATCACCCTCATGACCCAACCACCAAGAGCTCCATGTCTTAAGATATTTATCATGGGTGCTGGGCCTCACCACATACTCTGGGGGGGGGGGGACACTGACATTCAGACAATTCTACCCTCTTTCCTACTGATCACCAACATCAGAAACCACATTCCCAGGATTGGCTGAGAACACAGCCCTACCATAATTCCTGCAGGGGGCACATTGGGTCTTTCAAAGCCTTGCAGAGAATGTTCACTCCAGTATCTTCCAGGAAATTTGAGCTCAGGTCAAGCAGAGACAGGTATTTGTTGTGCAAAAGGGCTTCGTAGAGATGGCCACAGGCAATGAAGGTGAGAGCACAATATGACAACCTGCAAAGAGAATTCCATATCAGCAGCTCTCTTATTGTCACTCTGCATGCCTCTGTAAAGACATGTTCCCCCTATACTGAACTTCCAACTTGCATGAAAACATATTGAAATGGGTTTCCAGGATGGCTCCACAGGTAAAAACCCTAGCCACCAAGTCTGAGTACCCCAGTTCAATCCCACACGATAGAAGTAAATAACCAACCCCCTAAGTCATCTTCTGTCCTCCATATATGTGTGGGTACATACACATACATGATGGAAACATTTTCAAAGAAAAGTTTCGAAAACCTGAGGTTCTACATCAGAGATGCTACCAAAGTTAATTTGTCAAATTATTTGCAAAACAATTAACAGGTTCGTCCCCCTACGTGAGAAATTCGCCGTGTTTGCAGACTCCTGCCCTTGTGGGATATCTTCCATTAAGTATTTAATTTCTTTTTGTTCCCTATGTGAGTGTGTGTATGTCTCAGTACAGGTGCCCATGCAAATGGTTGTCAGAGGAAAAGCCCAGATAGCACACAATGGATCACCACCCACACATTTTGAGACAGGGTTACTCAGCCATCTTTAACTTATGTATTAGTCTTGGCTATTTTCTAGTGGGCTCTAGGGATCCTACTGTTTCCATGTCTTCAGTGTGTCACTGCACTTGGCTTTTTCACATGGGTTCTGGGAATGAAATCAGGTCATCAACTAGACCGGCAAGTTTTTGTTAACTTATCTCTTGCTCCACCCCATTCCCATTATTTGATTTAAAATATTTTTCATAATCCTGTCATTTGTATGGGTGAAAGACTTGAAACACTAGATAATATTGGAAATAACTCACGACTAATGTAGTTCTACATAATTACTAGTCACTGAGTATAATTTAATTCTATTTATTCTATAACTAATACTTAAATAACCAAATAACTTTGTCTTCTAATGTTATTTTTTTCCTACTACCTCTTCTGAAACATCCTTCATTTTCTGGAGTGCATTTTTCACCTTTTCTTTTACAAGTTTCATTTCAGGACTGGAGAGATTGGGCAGCATTTAAGATCACTGCCGATCATTCAGAGAAACCGGGGTTCAGGGCTAAGTATCCATATAGCACCTACATGGTGCTCACAGATCTCCTGTAACTAGAATTTCATGGGACTATTGACTTCTCCCGGCCTCTGCAGCCTCATGTACTCATGTAGTACACAGAAAATTATTCAAGTGCTCTCATGTATCCAGCCTAGATCAAAACACAAAGGCACTGAAAGTATCATAAAAAACTATACCCAAGCCATGTGCACACATTTTTATACCATGCATGCAGAATATTTCATGTTTGGACTTGGTTAGCATCCCCAAGACTCATGATCTGCAAATATTCCAAGCTTCCAATGCAGTATAAAACATTTCTGCTCTAGTCATAAGCAGTTCATGAACAGTTCTTAATCTGCAGTTTCTCTTATGTAAACAGATGTCTCCATAAAGGTAAATATTCAAAGCTCTTATAGTTTATATGCATGCTCATGTCTGTAAGCAGCACACGTATATACTACTGCGTGAATGCATAATCACAGACGACACAATTATATTGTGGCTGTATACTCTTTCTCTTCCATGAACCCAGGTGTCTTTGAGCACATTCCCCATTTAAGGTCTTTGATTGATGGAACAGTAAGTTATCTGGTATGGCTTCCCTGAGGCAATAGCCTGGCAGTCTGTTATATAGTCTTCAGGACAGGAGACAGCACACGGTGTCTTAGGTGAGATGGAGGAAGGCCTGCCTCAGGAAGGAATATTTTTTCTTATTTATATTCTCCTTTGGCCTAGTGGTCAGTCTCTTTCCAGGGGCATCATCATTCCCCATAATAATCATTCATTAAAGGTAAAATTATATATAAGGAATTTCAGAGCTACCCTTGCCTTTTCTGAAGTTGATCTCATGGTATCTCTGTTTGCATTTGCTCCACGTATATCAGTCACGTGACTGAGTTTAGTGGCACATGACATGATCCCCTGCATTCCTTACTGGGCATTTGACCCCCTGTATGATGGTTGCACCCAGATGCCGTGTTCTGAAGTATTTCCACGTCACGCTCCCCAAGCCCAGCTCACATGAGTGTCTCCAGGTCACAGCTTGGACGCTTCAGGGTTTCACACAGTAGCATCACCCCTTTGTTCTTCAAGGGATTTTCAACCAATGAGAGATGCTTCACCTTGCAGAAGATTAGGGAAGTAGCAATGATGCCACACGCCTCACTGGAGAGGTTGCATTTCCCCAGCCTACATTTGAGATACAGGTCACAGGTTAGGAGTGACATCTTTAGGTGCTATGTCTAAGACATATTGTAGAACAAATGCCCCAGCTTATAATACTGTATATACCAGTCGACACCTACATCGTAGGCTTATTTAATTCATAAGTGTAATTATGTGACTATCATTGTAAATTATAGAGATCTTCCGATTGGGAAAGAGCCCAACCCAGATGTTTTCAGCAATGGGTGACTTTTACTCTCAAAGATCCATTTGGAAATGGATGTTGAGGTTATCGTTGGTCACAAAACCAACAGACAGACAGGGTGTTATGGGAATGTATTGAGCAGAAGCCATGGCCTTTAATACACAGATATATAGATCCCATATGGTCTTTAAATCACTGTGTGCCTGATTACACATATCAGTGAAACACACACACACACACACACACACACACACACACACACACACACAGAGAGAGAGAGAGAGAGAGAGAGAGAGAGAGAGAGAGAGAGATTTCACAAGGAGAAACAGAACTATCCTAATGAAACTCATTTTCTACAACCATGTGCCATGCAAAGCAAAACATTCAAAGTTAAGTCCCCAAAGTGATTTTTAAAATAATCTTAAGAGAAGCTAGTGGATTTGGACCACGCCCCGACTTACAGCAGCTCCTCCACTCTGCATGTCGAGCATTTGAGCACACAGCACATATTCTCCACCACGTCATTGGAGAGATTAGTGCCATAGAGGTTCAAGGATTTCAGGTGAGGTAACTGAAGAAGTGTGTGAAATAGCACACCGTGCCCAAAGTTAGTCACGAACGAACACCTGTGGGATAGGCCCAAATGGCACATTATACCAGGCTGCATGGAGAGATGGCAAAGCAAATTGTACATACCCGTCCTTCTCAACACACTGCCTCACACACCGTGGTCTTTTGGGCATCTGGTTAACCCACAAGTTCTCACTGGTTATCTCCAGGCACCAGACAAACACGGAGGCTCAAGCTACTCATATCTGTCCCTTTCTTCTATTCCCCCCACTTCTGTGCAACATGCAGAATGTTCTGAGGACACTCACACACAGCCTCATGTCAGCCTCTAAACATGGCCTGTTGTGGCTAATCAAGGGCTCCAACTCAACATTATCTGGGTAAGGGAATCTGAACTGTGGAGTTGCCTCCTTCCAATTGGCATGCCTGTGGGCATTTCCTTCATAGGTGATTGGCCTAGAGCTGCCACTGTGAATAGCATAACACATGGGCATGTAGGTCTGCTGTGAATAAGAAAGATTCTTGAGCAGGCCAATGGGAAACAAGTCAGAGCAGCACTCCTCCATGGGCTCTGCTTTGGTTCCAATCTTCAGGTTCCTGCCTTGGCTTCCCTTAGTGATATATTATGGATTATGAGCTAGGAGTGGTAAAATAAACACTTTCCTTCACCAGGCTGCTTTTGGTCATGGCATCTATGACAGCAGCAGAAAGAAAACCAGAGTAACACCTTCTTATAATAATGATGTTTATATTTGTATTAGTGCTCCCGTCTGTGTGTACCAAGGTAAGGGACCATTTCTCCTTAAGGACTAATGTTTCATTGATATCTAATACAGGGATTCTCTGTGCAACCCTGAATGTCCTGAAACTCACTCGGTAGACCAGGCTGGCCTCAGACAGAGAGGTCTGTCTTCCTCTCCCTCACAAGTGCTGGGATTAAAGGTGTATACCACCACTTCCTGGCTTAGTAAGTACTAAAGCTTTCTCAGGAATTAATATCTATACTAGTCTTAGACTGGAGTTCAGAGATCAAGATTATTTAGATGTGCCTTTTTTATTTACTCCATTGAAGGTTGGGGAAAAGCAAACTTATGTCTGGTCATGTGTCCTTTTGATAAGAAACAGATGTCAGAATGATGACTAAGAAATCATCATTGGGCAGGATAGATGGCTCAGTGGTTAAGCCCATACTAATCTTGCAGAGGATTGGAGTTCTGTTCCTAATACCCATGTGGAGCACCTAATGACATAATATAATTCTGACTCCAAAAGGTCCTGTTCAGATGCTCGAATACATATACACAATCAAGATAACCTTTAAATTGGACTTTTCATGAATATTCATTGCAGTCTGTAGAATACAGTTAATAACTTTTGGCTGTGTACAAGCATACTCATACCACACACACACACACACACACACACACACACACACACACACACAGGGATGTATAGACATTTACAAACCACCTATAAATCTGATGTATGCATGTGTGTGACATAGAAAACATCAAATACACTCTTACTAATATTGTATTTGCTACTTTGGATTTTACCTCTGCATTTCTTTATGAATTTGTCTTCAAGTAGAGAAGAACTTTCTTTAATCTACTTAAAGGATGGGTGACTTTCAAACTTACGAGAAGCTTTGGAGCTTGAATGCATTCAGAGCCCCCCTATGAGATGGATACATCGATAGATACAGAAGTGAAATTGCGGTTTCGTTGAAATTACAGCTGTCCAGATCCAACACCTCCAAGTTCTGGAAAACTCTGCATAACATTCGCCAATGTTTGATTGCATTGCTGCAATGAGATAACATACCATTATTTCTGGTGGCTCCATGCAATTCCAGGCATTCCTAAGATAGGGAGATCACTCCCAACCCCCTGGGGGGTTCCACATGGTACATAGACATTCATGCAGGCAAGACACTCCTACACTATAAATAAAAATAAATAAATCTCTAAAAAAAAAAATGAGAACATGAGAGACAGAGAGAGAGACAGGAGAGACTGAGCATACTGTGGCTACAAATTGGCATCTTCTGGGCATGGGGTCACCATTGCAGTCTTGATGTCCCAAGAGCTATGGATGCCTCCACTTCCTGCAATAGACCTGGTCTGTTACCACACAATCATAAACTTGGGAGTGGCTTTCACTGCTCAACCCATTGCTGCTAGAACATTGGCCATGGGTAGATTCTGAGGGAATGAAAATTCACCTCCAGTTTTGTACACAGGAGTCAGCCCACCAGTGACTAACGCACAGTCCCAAACCCACGAACATACTGAAAGCTCTAGTTTTAGTCAGTAGCTGACAAACCCAAAGGACATGAGTGTGAGAAAGGAACTCTTGAAGAGTTCAAGAGTTCAAGGTGATGGGTTGGAAGGGAAACAGAATCAAGTAGGAGGTGACAGTAATGACAATGCAGGATGCATAGGTATGAAATTGCAAATGAACGTTTTGAATGAAAATGATTACGAAGGTGCATGGCTTGAGTTGAGATGATCTAAGTTGAGTTTTTGGGAGACTCACTGCTAATAGTTAAGCATAACTTCTGAAGACATCCACCTTACACTGTTCTCTAGTGTCTCTTTTTCGTTGAGAAAACATGATTTCTATGTGAATTCAGGTAGATATTCTAAGCTCTTTAGTGATAGCAATCTGCATCCAATAATATCAATAAAGTTGTTATATGTTACACATTCGAAAGATCAAGTATGAGCTAGCATCCTAAAGGCAGTGCCAGGCAAGTCAACCAGAGCAATGTAGTAGAAACACAGCCTTAAGCCAGACACAAGTTCCCAGAATCCTCTTCACTGTAGTCACCAGAACACTAAACATGCTATGGATGAAGGAAAAGAGCCAGACATTGCAACAAAGCTGCTCACATTTCTACCTCACACTGGCCTGTAACAACTTTGTTCTTTGTATAAGTGGAGGAACTCAAGACATGGCTGCTTAGGGCCACAAAGATCCAAACAGCAGTGGCAACTTGCAACAGAAAGCCTTCCTGACTATGCCTTCTAAACAAGCATAGACATATGAGAATTTAGGAAACACCTTACTGGGCATAGTGATCTGTGGGTAGGAGTTTTCTGTACAAGCATGAAGAACTGAGTTCAGATCCACAGGCTGTCGAGCAGGCTGGGCATGGATGCAGGAGGCTGTTGTCCCAGCATCAGAAAAGGGAAACGGGTAGATCCTGATAGCTTAATGGGCTGTTAGCCTGTTCAAGATTGTGAGCTTCAAGGATGAGAGACTGCCTCAAGGGATTCTGATGGAAGACCATACAGAAGCACCCTCCCTCTTCCTCTGACTTCATCATGAATTCAGATCGACACAGTGTGCACACAAACACACCCATGAAATAATGGACTGAAAACTAAGGCAAAGCTGGAAGAACTGAAAACAAGGTTCAGAACTCACATCTTTTCATGTTTAAAGGCTTCCAAGTCACCATCTTCTGGCTTGTACTTTTCTGAAAACACTCTGTGTTGTATATGCAGATGAAGATTCTTTAAACGTTGAGATTTCAGCAGACATGTTGTAGCTACTGATAATGCATCAGCACTGCTGATATCAATAGTCATTTCTTCAAATAGATCCATCACTTGTCTTATAAATCCTTCCTCCTGGTTATCAACCAGGCTATCAAACAAACTCTGTGGACTCCTCAGTTTCTCACCGCACTCTCCTCGACTCAAATTTCTAAAACATTTGAGGATTTCCTGTCTCATCTCTTCGGATGGTATAGAACCAAAGTGTGGTTCCAGAATGGCAGCAACTTTTTCAGTGGCAATTCCAAACACAAATATCCCTGTAAGGAGCCATTGGTTTTGGTCATGAGCATAAATTTCCCTTAGAAGTTGGGATAGACTTCCAATGACGGGGTGAGGTCTGTCTTCGTCTTGTCTGAGGAAATAGAACAGGGCAGCGAAATACAGCTGTAGTGCAGGATGGTAAAACACGAAATGGTCACCTCTCGTATTGAGAAAATTCATTTTCAGCCACACTATCTGCCCAGATTCAGATATTCCATTCCTGTAGAGATCCTCAGGCTTAAACACAAATACCAATTTCCACATTCCCTCCACAGCCAAGGTACACAGGGGCTTTAATTGGTCTCTGTTCTGTCTTGATGGGCGGTTGGCATACTCTGCTCTGAATGAGTTCACCATAAAGCTTGCGTACAAAGCTGAATCTGGCTTATAATCTATGTTCATATTCTCTCCCCTCTTACGCTGACACTTTAAAGTAGAGCAGACCATCCAGCGTTTATAAGGATTTTTGCATAAAGTGAGTAGTGGTTGCATGGTTTGCAAATAATTAAAGATTGCTGAGCCTTCAGTGTAACTGTACATGAAGGACATACAATAGTACTTTATAGCCTCGTCAGTGTATCCTCCAAGAGTTATGTCCCTTGGTTTCTGTAGCAATGGATAGATTTTTGGTACACTTAGGTTTCCCAATTCAAGAAGCAGAGAGGATTCTGGGAGCATTACTTTCTGTAGCAAACTGCTCAAGACAATCTGTGTCGGGACCGTCTTTCTCCAGTCATTGCACAAGTTTGTCCGGAGTTCCAAGTCAAATTTCAGGTAGTCAAATCCCTCCAGAATAAACAAGATTCTCCTAGGATCAGATAAGATATCCTCCAGTGACTCTGAAGACTCAGACAACTTACTTAAGAGAAGCTGAGCTAAGCTTAGCTCTGTGATATCATTAAGTGACATGAGAGAGAAGAAGAAAACATACTGAAATCTGTTCTGCCACAAGTCTCCCGATGCCCAATCCAACATTGCTCTTCTTAAGAAAGTGGTTTTTCCTTCTCCTTTGTTACCCAGTATGACTGCAGTGACTGGCTGTGACTGAGGTTCAAATACAACTTGCAATGAGCTGTACTGCATTTCTGTAATGATTTCGAATTCATGATATGGCACATAAATGCCGCTCTCAAAGTTCCATATGAAGTTAAATAAAGTCTTCATAGTCTCTTTGTATGGTGTTCCTTTATCTGAGTTTGATGAAATCAGACCACAAGGCAGTTAGAAATAGGATACTCCTGAGAACGAAGCACATATTTTCTTAAATGCATGTCTAGTGAATGATGTGTACATTTAGATAACCAGTTAGGCCATGGGTCCCAAGGAAAGACAAAAGGAGGAAAGCCATCCCCCCCTTCCCTTGTAATAAGTTTCCATTGCCTTTCAGCTGCCGTAGATTTTTCTTTCCGTTACTCTATAAAGACTATTTAGCCCTCACTCTAATCCACCCAACCAACCAGTTCTTTCTTCATCCACACCTCTAGATAGAGACCTCTATTATTGCATGCAAATCTTTCCATGCTTCTGACCATGTTTGGGAGGAGTTAAATGACTCATGACTGACTCAAATCCCTGTGCTAAAGGGGGTATATGAATATTTTAAGGCCAACAAGAAAAGGGAGATCTTCAGCCAGCAGTGGCACTGAAACCAAAGTAAAGCCTCAGACCCCTCTAGAGCCAACAGTCTTCATATACACGGCTCCTTCTCAACATATAAAAAACCAAAATGAAAATGAACTTTACTTTCACTTTCCCTGGAACTCTTCCCTTAATTTCTTTAATTCATAGAGAAAAAGAACTTACCATCTGGCCAGCCTCATCCTGGTTCACTCATGGGGCCTGAAGCCCAGACCCTCAGTTGGTAATTTCGCCCCATTGTGGGTGATAATCTATTTGATACATTGCCTTTAAAAGTGTTATGAGCAAACTGGAAACTCACCTCTGAGTGACAGCTAATATAAAGTGTGAATTCTGGGTGCTGCACTACAGACTTGCAAAGGGCATGGTACCTCCCCAAGACCAAATCCATGAGTTCTTCATTTGTACATAATGTCATGAGTGAGGACTCAGTACTGTTATTCATTATGAGACTTTGATTCCTTCAGTGAGTCATTTACTAGTCATTCTATAATTTTCAGTTACTATACATGTTTACTATGCTATGTTTAGTCAAAGCGAAATTTGACTCTGGCAACAAGACAGAATGAAATGAACTTTGGGCTTCTGATTCAAAGTCTATGTAAAACAAGCCTGAACAGGCTGTCAGGTTGCCCTATGTTCATTCATAAGCATCTCATAGCTTTAGATACACATTAAAGTATCTAGATCAATTTCCTTACCCAAAAGTGATTAACGGAAAGGAGCAGCTGGGATAGGGTCAGTGCCACACTTTGATATTTTCCCATTAACTTCTGGTACCAGGCTTTCTAGGGCAAGAGGTTACTCTCTTCTCTGAAATTTACTGAAACTTGTGTCAGTGACTATTACATTAGAAATGTTCAATAAATTAAATGAACTTGCTGCTCTTCCAGAGGACCTGGGTTCAGTTCCCAGCACCTACCCAGCCACTTCCATCTTGCTGTTTGGTTCATGGATTCCTGCCCTCTTCTGGCTACCACAGCCTATCCATATGTATGCATATGTGCAAACACACACACACACACACACACACACACACACACACACACACACACTTCAAAAGTCTTCTCAAAAAGGAAAAGCGATCTCTGTATAATATTTTAAATGGTATTAATTCTTGGTGTATTTTGAAAAAAAGAATTTCTATATTCACACATTGTAAAATGGTGAGTGTTGGGCTATCTACATGGCTCAATGAATGTGGGCAGACAGGACACACAAGCAACTCCAACACATTGTCCTCCGTTGCCCACATGTGCTCAATTTTACACCCACACAAGCAAGGAAATGCATCAATGTGGGTTGGAGTAGTAGCTTAGAGTTTAAGAGTGAGCATTGCTTTGGCACAGGACCTAATTCAATCCCCAGCACAAATGCCTTCAACTCCACCTCCAGGGAATTGGAGGTCTCTCACTTCCTGGCACGTACACTCATGAACATATCCACATGTCCACACACGTATAAACATAATGAAAAATAAACCTAACTATAACAAGTGTAAAATTATACTGGAAGAGTTGTTGTGACTTAGTGGATGGACAATAAGTAGCAGGAGTGGATGAAGTTTCACTGTTAAACTATGGGGTCTAACTATTTCTATTATACCAAACTTATAGATCATCAACAGTCATTTATGACACTGAGCATATCTATGGCTCCGCCCCATGTTTCTGTCTCCCCAAGCAGAAAATAGATAACTATAATTTTAAATTTCACCATTAAAGGGGGAATCTGGGCATTCGTAGGGTGAGGAAAACCATCAATATGTCTCTCAACAGACAAGACAACTCTCAATTAAAAACTTGCACAGCCACAAACATTAGAGTCACTAAGGCTGGGAAACCATGTTATCAGAGGAAAGGGTTGCACAAGTCCACAGAGGACACACTTAATTCAGTCATCCTAAGGGAATCAATTATCTGCCCCATGTTGTCACGGGCTCTGAGGTGCACGGGGCCCTGCAACATGCCTTGTGTGTAATTCAACTCCTTAATATGACCTGGGTGTAAATATTTCCTCAAATGAATGGTTAACAAAAGAACATCCTTACATCCCTAGGTGTATCTAGGCAACCAGAAATTTCAGTTTCATAGAAATGACTCTGGCTCCATGGCTCAGGAAGAGGCCTCCACCCTGCAATCACTCCTAGGGTAGTAGCCTAAAGAGGACAAAAACTTAAACTGATATGAGCTATACTTTGTCCTGCTTTAATCTACCTTTTTTTTCCTCTTCTGTCTTTAGAGATAGGGTCCTTTATAGCCCACTAACTGCAAAATAGTCAAGTAGTCAAGGCTGGCCTGAAACTCCTGAACACTCCAATTTGCCTCTAGCTGTGGAGAACTAGGAGGGGTTAGAATGCATAGACATCGTGATTTGGATAAGAAATGCCTCCCACTCTCTGACACACACACCACACCCACAACCACACATACACCCACCCCCCACCCCCACCCCCCCACCCCCACCCCACAGCCCCCCACTCCCCCACACACCCACACACACCCAGCCAACACACACACACAGCCCACCCCCACACACACAGCCCCCACTCCCCCACACACACCCAGCCACACACACACACACACACAGCCCCCCCACCCCCACCCCACCCACCCCACACACAGCCCCCACTCCCCCACACACCCACACACACCCAGCCACACACACACACACACACACACAGCCCCCCCACCCCCACAGCCCTTGACTGGAATACCTGTGCCAGCTTTGATATGAAGGTTTGTGCCTAGTTTGATTTTATCTTGGTATGCCATGTTCAGTGGATATTCCTGGATGTCCTGATCTTTTTATAAGGGAAATGGAGGCGGGGTGGATCTGGGGGGTGGGGGTGGGGGTGATGAGGAAGGAAGTGGGGAGGATAAACTGTGGTCAGGATATACTGTCTATATAAGGCAATGATTTAAGAAAAAACAGCTCTATGAGGCTGACTTTCCCCTGTGTCCCCTGTCTCCAAGCTCGCTTACCTCTCCTCAGTGCCTCAGTCATGGCAAAGAGGTCTTTCCTCTTGACCTTTTGAAACAGGCTCAGTGCTATGTCCCAGACCTTTCCTGGATAATTTTTGTTCAATAGCATTACCAGGCCTTTTCTTGAAGCCATCTTAATCTCAGTCCAGGGGATCGGGTCGAGTTCAAATTCCTCTGGAGCTTTTCTGAGCAGAACTTTGAATGACATGAAGTCTGCTTTACTGAGCTTTTGCAGGCAAAGAGTCAAGTCGTAACCAGATATTTCCTCCATCTTGGAGGGTGAGGCTGGATTTGAGGTTAATAAAACCTTCAAAACAAAGAAATAAGCGACACCTGGTTAAGAATGACAATAGAAGTCTCAGATTTAAAGTCTTAAAATTGGGGGCTAGAAAAATGGGGGCCTAAGAGGCTAAGAGCGTTGTCTCATCTTCCTAATGTCCTGAGTTCAATTCCCAGCAACCACATGGTGACTCACAACCATCTATTATGAGATCTGCTGCTCTCTTCTGTCCTGCAGGCAAACACATATGCAGAGCACTGTGTGTATAATAAATAAATAGATAAATAATGAAATCTGTTTTAAAAGGCTCATAATCATTGATATCATGTATTCCTTCCTTCAGATACAGTTGGCTTATCCTTCAAAATATCCCAATAGTGCATTTGAATTTAGTGTTAAATTTAACCTTATGCTAATACCACAGTCAGAGAAAATGATAACCCCTTAAGTATGCAAATCAGCAAAGTTTACCATTAGAATCAAAACAGGAGTGTTGGCACTGTCATTGTGCCTGCCTCCATATACTCCTAGGGACATGTCTTAGAACACATTATAAACCAGAGTCCTTATGAGAATCTCTCCATAAATTATAACACATTAAAACTGGATGTTTTTAAACAATATCTTGTCTAGCTCGAATAAATGAACCCCCCCCCCCATTCACACTCACTACAGACAGGGTTTTCTCTGTGCAAATGCTCTGGCTGTCCTGGAACTGACTTTGGAGACCAGGTTGGCCTCGAACTCACAGAAGTCTACCTGACTCTACCTCCAGAGTGCTGGGATTAAAGGCAAGCTCCATGATGCCTGGCTCCAAAAGTTTTTAATTGAAAAGTTTTTTTGTGTGGTTTGCCTGCCTTTAAGCAACATGTGTGTGCATGCAGTACCCATGAAGGCCAGAAGAGGACATCAGATCCGATATGACTGGATTTCCAGTTGGTTGTGAGCCCTCAGAGGGTTCTAGAAATGGATCCTCTAAAGAGCAGCCAGTGCTCTCCATTGTGGAACCATCTCTCCAGCCCTTTAAAGATTGTCTGGAAGTAGAAGAAACAAAACTTGTTTGGTGCATGAAAATGTTTGTGGAACAATGAAAGACAGGTCCCATCAGCTATTGTATATTAAAATTGTTGACTCCCCAAGGAGGGCCTTCCTCCCTCTGAGGAGTGGATGGTGGGTAGGTAGGGAGAGAGGTGGAGAGACCACTAGAAGCAGAGGAAGGCGGAAAAGGGTTTGGTATGTTAAATGAAAAATAAGTTTTTAAATTAAAAAATTTACATCAGTTAAAATTAAAATGTAACCCATTCTTTCTAAATGCTTCATAATTGTATGGATTAGTGGCTACTCCTTTTATCAGGTCCTGACTTTCAAAACAATGTAGTTTTTACAGCCAAGAAAAAATGGCATTCAATTGTCAGTTGCCAAAGCTCAGATTAAAAATTGAACATTGTAGAATATGATTTGCATCCAAGGAGGCTGGGCACATCAATCTATAAAATTCCTCGTGAAGATGCTAAATATGGGAATCGGCCCCTGAGGACCCAGGGACCCTGTCTCTGCTGAGATGGCTGGGCTATTCCGGCCCCCACAGAGGGCAGAGGTGAGCTGCTTCCACCCCTGCCTTGGGCCCAACTTCTGCCTGTCTGATCTGGGAAATCCTACCCCTGGGGGTCTGCAGGCAGATTGAATTGGCCCATGAGAACCAAGAAATCCTGACTCTGCTGAGATCACTGGGCTATTCTGGCTCCCAAGCAGTGCAGAGGCAGATTGAATTGGGATTAACAGACATCTATAGAACTTTCCATCTGAACACAAAAGAATATACCTTCTTTTCAGTATCACATGGAACCTTCTCTAAAATCAACCGCATACTGGGCAACACAGTAAACCTCAACAGGTACAAAACAATTGGAATAATCCACTGTGTCTTATCAGACCACCATGCTTTAAAGTTACAATTCAAAAAACACAAATTGCAGAAAACCTACCAACTCATGGAAATTGAACAGAACGAAATTGCACCATTCCTGGGTCAAGGAAGAAATTAAGAAATCAAGAAATAAAGAAAGAAGTTAAAGACTTCCTAGATTTCAATGAAAATGAAGAAACAACATACCCAAACTTGTGGGACACTTTGAAAGCAGTACTAAGAGGAAAGTTCATATCTCTAAGTGCTCACTAGAGAATAGTCAACCTAGAGAGTCGACATCACAGCTGAAAGCTCTATAACAATGGAAGCAAATTTATCCATCCTTCTGCTGCATATAAGAAACACACCTCGACGTCAAAGACAGATGGTACCTCAGAGTAAAGGGTTGGGAAAAGATTTTTCCAATCAAATGGACCCAAGAAATAAGCGGGGGGGGGGGGGGGTAGCAATCCTAATATCTAACAAATTCTACTTTAAACTGAAATCAAAAAGAGATGAAGGGGTCATTTGATATTCATCACAGCAGAAATCCATCAAGATGTAGTCTCAATTCTAAACATCTATGCCACAGATACAAAACCATCCATATTTGTAAAAGAAACATTAGTAAAACTTAAGTCACACATTAAACCTCACACACTTATAGTGGGAGACTTCAACACCCCACTCTCACCACTGGACAGAAACACCAGACAGAAACTTAACAAAGGAACTAATAGAAGTTATGACCCAATTGGGTTTAACAGACATCTATATAACATTCCATCCAAACACAAAATAATATACCTTCTTCTCAGTGCCACGTGGAACCTTCTCTAAATTTGATCACATACTTGGCAACATAGCAAACTTCAAGAGATACAAAAAAATTAAAATAACTCCCTGTATCTTATTAGACCACCATGCTTTAAAGTTAGAATTCAACAACACAAATTGCAGAAAACCTACAAACTCATGGAAATTGAATAATGCCCAATTGCACCATTCCTGGGTCGAGGAAGAAATAAAGAAATTAAAGATTTCCTAGAACTCAATGAGAATGAGGACACAACATACCCAAACTTATGGGACGCTTTGAAAGCAGTGCTAAGAGGAAAGTTCATAGCACTCAGTGCCCACATGAAGAAACTGGAGAATAGTCACACTAGAGAATTAACAGCACAACTGAAAGCTCTACAACAAAAAGAAGCCAACACACCCTGGAGGAGTAGACACCAGTAAATAACCAAGTTGAGGATTGAAATCAATAAAGTGGAAACTAGGAAATCAATATAAGGAAGAGTTGCTTTTTCGAGAAAATCAACAAGATAGACAAACCTTTATCCAAACTAACCAAAAGGCAGAGAGAGAACATGAAAATTAATAAAATCAGGAATGAAAAGGGGGACATAACAACAGACACGGAGGAAATCCAGATAATCATCAGGTCATACTTTGAAAACCTGTATTCCTCAAAATTCAGAAATCTAAAGGAAATTGAAAATTTTCTGGATAGATGTCACTTACCAAAATTAAAACAACAACAGATAAGCAACTTAGATAGACTTATAAACTCCTAATGAAATAGAAGTCATCAAATTCTCCCAAGCAAAAACATCCCAGGGCCAGATGGCTTCAGTACAGATTTCTAATAGAAATTCAAGGGACAGCTAATAACAATTATCCACAAAGTATTCTACACAACAGAAGCAGAAGGGTCATTGTCAAACTCTTTTTAAGGGCTTCAATAACTTTGGTACCCAAGCTAAACAAAGACACAAGAAAGAGAGCTGCAGACCAATATCCCTCATGAATACTGATGCAAAAATACTCAATAAAATACTGGCAAATCGAATCCAAGACACATCAGAGAAATCATCCATCACGATCAAGTAGGCTTCATCCCAGGAAGGCAAGGATAGTTCAACATAGGAAAATCCATCAATGTAATCCACCATATAAACAGACTGAGGGAAAAAACCACATGATCATCTCACTAGATGCCGAAAAAAGCCTTTGATAAAATCCAACACCCCTTCATGATAAAGGTCTTGGAAAAATCAGGGATAACAGGAACATACCTTAACATAATAAAAGCAATATACAGCAAGCCGACAGCCAACATCAAATTAAATGGAGAGAAACTCAATGCAATTCCTCTAAAATTGGGGATAAGACATGGCTGTCCACTCCCTCCATACCTCTTCAATATTGTCCTTGAAGTTCTAGCCAGAGCAATAAGACAAACAAAGGAGATCAAGGGAATACAAATCAGAAAGGAAGAAGTCAAATTTTCCACTATTTGCAGATGATATGATAGTCTACATAAGTGACCCTAAAAACTGCCAGGGAACTCCTACAGCTAATAAACACCTTCAGCAAAGTAGGAGGATACCAGGTTAACTCAAAAAAATCAGTAGCCCTATTATACAGATGACAAATGCAGAAAAGAAACAAAGAAACATCACCCTTCACAATATCCATAAGCAACATAAAATATCTTGGGGTAGTACTAATCAAAGAAGTGAAAGACTTGTATCTTAAGAATTGTGTGTCTTTAAAGAAAGAACTTAAAGCAGACACCAGAAAATGGAAGATCTCCCATGTTCTTGGATAGGTAGGATCAACATAGTAAAAATGGCAATCTTGCCAAAAGCAATCTACAGATTCAATGCCATCCCCATCAAAATCCTAACACCATTCTTCACAGACCTTGAAAGAACAATTCTCAACTTTACATGAAAAACAAAAGACCCAGGATAGCCAAAACAACCCTGTACAATAAAGGAACTTCCAGATGCATCACCATCCCCGACTTCAAGCTCTATTATAGAGCTATAGTCCTGAAAACAGCTTGGTATTGGCACAAAAATAGACAGACCAATGTAATAGAGTTGAAAACCCCGATATTAACCCACACACCTATGAACACTTGATTTTGGAAAAAGAATCTAAAGTTATGAAATGGAATAAAGTATCTTCAACAAATGGTGCTGACATAACTGGACACTGGCATATAGAAGACTACAGAGAGATCCATGTCTATCACAATGCACAAAACTTAAGTCCAAAAGGATGAAAGATATCAAAATAAATCCAGCCACACTGAACCTCTTAGAAGAGAAAGTGGGAAATACGCTTGAAGGAATTGGTACAGGAGACCGCTTCATGAACATTACACCAGTAGCACAGACACTGAGAAAGACAATTAATAAATGGGACCTTCTGAAACTGAGAAGCTTCTGTAAGGCAAAGGACACAGCAAGAAAAAACGGCAGCCCACAGAATGGGAAAAGATATTCCACAACCCCACATCTAACAGAGGGCTGATATCCAAAATTTACAAAGAACTCAAGAAGCTAACACCATCAAAACACCAATAATCCAATTAAAAATTGGGGTACAGAACTAAATAGAGAATTCTCAATAGAGGAACCTAAAATGGCTGAAAGACACATAAGAAAGTGCTCAACATCCTTAGTCATCAGGGAAATGCAAATCAAAACAACTCTGAGATACCATCTTACTCCTGTCAGAATGGTCAAAATCAAAATCACCAATGACAGCTTATGTTGGAGAGGATATGGAGAAAGGAGAACACCCTTCCACTCCTGGTGGGAGTGCAAACTTGTACAGCCACTTTGGAAATCAGTATGGCGATTCCTCAGGAAAATGGGAATGAGTCTACCACAAGATCCAGGAATTCCACTCCTAGGCATATACCCAAAAGAAGCACATTCATACAACAAGGACATCTGTTCAGCCCTGTTCAAGCAGCACTATTTGTAATAGCCAGAACCTGGAAGCAACCTAGATGCCCCTCAACTGAAGAATGAATAGAGAAAATGTGGTACATTTACACAATGGCGTACTACTCAGTGGAAAAAACCAATGGAGTCTTGAAATTCACAGGCAAATGGATAGAAATAGAAGAAACCATTCTGAGTGAGGTAACCCAGGCACAAAAAGACAAACATGGTATGTACTCACTCCTATGTGGATTTTAGACATAGAGCAAAGGATTACCAGCCTCCTAGCCATACTGACAGAAAAGCTAGGAAACAAGGAGAACTCTAAGAGAGACATACATGGTACCCCAGAAAAGGAGAAAGGGATAAGATCACCTGAGCAAATTTGGAGCATAGGGGGAGGGGAGAAGGAGCTAGGAGAATGAGAAGGGGAGAAGAGGAGGGCTGAGGAGGACATGAGGGAGCAGGAAGGTTGAGTCAGGGGAGGAATAGAGGAGAGCAAGGTAAGAGATACCATAATAGAGGGAGCCATTATAGGTTTAAAGAGAAATCAGGCACTAGGGAAATGTCTGGAGATCTACAAAGATGACACCAATTAACAATCTAAGCAACAAAGGAGAGGCAACCTTAAATGTCCTCCCCTGATAATGAGATTGATGACTGACTTATATGGCATCCTAGAGCCTTCATCCAGCAGCTGGTGGAAGTAGAAGCAGACACCCACAGCTAAACACTGAACTGAACTGGAATCCAGTTGTAGAGAAGGACGAGTGATGAGCAAAGTGGTCAAGACCAGGCTGGTGAAACCCACAGAAACAACTGATTTGAACAAGGGGGAGCTCTTGGTCCCCAGACTGATAGCTGGGAAACCAGCATAGTTCTGATCCATACCACATGAATGTGGGTGTCAGAGAGGAGACCTCGGAAATCTATGGACTTCTTGCAGTGGATCAGTACTCACCCCTATCGTAGAAGTAATTTTGGGGAGCCCATTCCACATAGAGGGATACTCCCTCATTCTAGACACATTGGGGAGAGCCTATGCCCTACCCCAAAGGATATTACAGACTCTGAAGATCCCCTATGGAAGAACTCACCCTCCCTGGGGAGTAGAATGGGTATTGGATAGTTAGGGTGTTAGTTGCGGGGGGGGGGGGGGGGGGCGGGGGGGCAGGGGAGAAGGTGCCGGAGAGGGAACTGGGAGTGACATGTAAAACAATCTTGTTTCTAATTCAAATAAAAATTGGGGGAAAAAGTTAAAAAAGGAAAATTTACTATTTATAAGTTATTTATTGCACTCATTGGAGTTACTGAGATCCAATTCTTAGTTCTGGAAGGCAAATCTAGGGAGTGGAGTAAGAGAAGGAGAAAGGCAAGCTGGTTTCTCACCAGAATATTGACCACTTTCTAGAGATGGATGGTAGCGATGGATAGCCAAAATGGGAAGTATTTTAAAACCAGTGATAAATGGCTCCTCATTCCTAACAGTGGTTAAAGTAATGGGTGCATGGCCATTGTATTTTACAACAAGCTTTTAAAAACCTCACATAGCCCAGATCACTCTCCAATTCTCTTTGCCCATTAGGCTTGAGATCTTGCCTTAAGTTTCAGAATCTCCCACAGATGTCTCAAATGCCTGGTGCTTAATCAGCTTTACCCTCAGGCTGAATCCTAAAATCCCAATGGAGGCTCTTGAAACTTTAGGGTCCCCTCATGCTGACTTTAGAACCACACAAGAGTCGTCATTGAACCCATCACACTGAATTTAAACTCTAGCTCATTATCATTTCAAGCCATGGAATTCACAGTCCTGCCATGGACCTCGGTGGTCCCGCCACCACCTGCCTCACTGCTCATTGAGGGCAACACCTGGCTCACTCCAACTACTATCAATAACTTGTGGCCAAGAGAAAAAAGATTGAGGGTGAAATTCCTATCAGTTAGCATGAATCTCAGATTTCCAAAACCATCTGGGCTGCAAACATTAACTTCAAAGCCAACCAGCCAAATCATCCCAGGGATCATGTTTCTACTTAATTCACTTTCTGCCTGTGGAATTTCATTGATTTCATTCCTCTGCCAGGTGTCCTTCATCACACAATCAGAGCCTGCTTAGCCACTAAGTCTGAGAAACAGACCTGTGAGTTTCACAATCTGCTCTCCCCCCCCCCCTTAATTCAACAATATCCACAACTTCCAAATCTCTATGCCTTCACTTAGTTTTTTTCAAGGCATGGTCTCGTGGAACCCAGACAGGTCTCAAGCCCACCGTGCACGATCCAAGGATAGCCCTTAAACTTCTGCTCTTGCAGTGTCCACCTCGCAATATTGCCAGTTTGATGCAATGTTGAGGAAGGAAAGCCAGACTTCATGCCTTCAAGGCAAGCACCTACAAAGCTACATTCTCAGCCATAAATACTTTAGAAGATACAATCAGCCCCTGACTCCTTTGGGAGGAATTCTTTTCTTTCACCCAATTTAGAGTTCCAAAACCATAGAAGTTTAATTTTTTTCTACATTTATTTTGAGGCAGTGTCTCACTGTGTAGCCCTAGCTAGCCTCAACTCCATATACAGACCAAGGTTTCCTCAGACTCAGATCTGCCAGCCTCTGCCTCTCTACTGAGACTAAAGGTGTGTGCTACTGTGACTACTAGAGTTTTATTTGGTGGTGGCATCAGGCATCTGATACAGTGCACATGTGAAGCTCAGTACAGTTTTTGGGAGTCTTGTCTCTCCTTCCACCAACTGGGTTCCAGAGATGCAACTCAGGTAGTCACTCTTTGTAGCAAACACCTTTACTTTCATCTCATTGGCCCAAGGCAAACCTAGGCATTTAAAGGGAATAAATGCTGGGTGCCCAATCTCTATAAATGCACATGCTGCCCTCAGAACACCATCATATAACGGCCCCATGAAAGAGATTATCAGAGCCCCCACTTCTGTTCAGTCCTCTAAAGAAACAAGAGTATCACTGAAAAGCAACAGTTATTGCACAATTAACTGTGTGTACTTACAGAAACCAAGAGGCAGATCAAAATCAATACTGAATGAGGGTCAAAGAAACTCGTTCTGTAATCCTTCAGTAAAGCACGGAGTGGAGAAAACAGAGTAAAGACACTTCACTAGAGGAAATGAGTTCCTTACCCAGTCGGGAAAGCTTCCTATGGGCTGCGTACTCATCAAAGACCACCTTGGAAACTAAGAATAAGAAGTCATGCTAGCCTTTTGATTGGCGGGAGAATCTCTCTCTCCTTGCATTGACTGCTAGGGCTCTGTCATTGGCTGCAGGCTTTGTAAAAGGCTTTCACCTGTGCTCCAAGGCCCCAACTGTAAATCATCACCCTCAGGTTGCCATCTGGAAAGGTCCATGATGCTAGCAATATGGTTAATATTTTTATAACATCACACAGTGTTGTTAGCATCATCCTAGAGCTTCTCTGGACAACCTTCTGTTCCTCGTGAGTGAGACTATTTATGGGCTCCATTCTGTCTGAATAATCTGAATATCTGACTTGCTTTTTTTGTGATCCTCCAAGGCAATGCATTTTCTGGTTCTGAATTTTTACAGCAAGATCTTAAAATTGCCTGTGAGGAAATGGATGATGTTTCTGGAATAACTGGTTACATTTACAAAACTACAGAATCTATCAGTGATGGGTGTCCAACAGCACCCAAAATTCCTCTCGTAACTCTGGCATCGGATGAAAGCTGATGGTGTGAGAGTGAAGTCCTTCTCATGAAGGCACCACCCCACCTGACTGGCCTGTGTGAGCGGTAACAGTACTATCCCTGTTTTCCCAAGTGTTTGAAGGAAGGCATCAGAGAGGAGGCTAGAGTTGAGAAGACTGCTGCCTGGTCAGCACAAATTTTAACTGTTTACCTACACTGTCCTACAGCAGTGGTTCTCAGCCTTCCTAATGTTGAGACCCTTTGATATTGTCCTGTTGTCATGACCTCCCAAGCATAAAACTATTTTTGTTGCTATTTCATAACTAATTTTCCTAGAGTTATGAATCATAATGTAAACATCTTTGTTTTCCAAGATCTCAGGCCTCCTTGAAGAGGGTCATTTGGCTCTCAAGGGGGTCAGGACCCATAGGGTGAGAATCCTTCCACTATGGCAAGGAGCCCCTACTTTCCCAGGACACCAAGTCCCAAAGAACACAAAACTTCAGGATGCCAATTCACAACTGAAGGTAGCCTGGCTACCTGAGTTCCATCTCTGAAACCCAGTTGGAAGAAGGAGAGACAAGATCCCCAGAAGAATACTGATCTACACATGTGCACTGTAGCTGGTGCATGACGTCACCACCAAATAAAACTGTAGTAGGCTAAGCCTGGAGGCACACACCTTTAGTCTCAGTAGAGAGGCAGAGGCAGGAAGATCTGTCTGAGTCTGAGGCAACCTTGGTCTCTGTAGGAAGTTTAGGCCAGCTAGGGAAACACAGATGTTTTTGGAAATCCGAGATTCATGCTGACTGACAGGAATTTCACCCTCAATCTTTTATCTCTTGGCCACAAGTTATTGATAGTAGTTGGAGTGAGCCAGGTGTTGCCCTCAATGAGCAGTGAGGCAGGTGGTGGTGGGACCACCGAGGTCCATGGCAGGACCAGTGAGTTCCATGGCTTGAAATGATAATGAGCTAGAGTTTAAATTCAGTGTGATGGGTTCAATGACGACTCTTGTGTGGTCCTAAAGTCAGCATGAGGGGACCCTAAAGTTTCAAGAGCCTCCATTGGGATTTTAGGATTCAGCCTGAGGGTAAAGCTGATTAAGCACCAGGCATTTGAGACATCTGTGGGAGATTCTGAAATTTAAGGCAAGATCTCAAGCCTAATGGGCAAAGAAGATTTTGGAGAGTGATCTGGGCTATGTGAGGTTTTTAAAAGCTTGTTGTAAAATACAATGGCAATTTACCCATTACTTTAACCACTGTTAGGAATGAGGAGCCATTTATCACTGGTTTTAAAATACTTGCCTTTTTGGCTATCCATCGCTACCATCCATCTCTAGAAAGTGGTCAATATTCTAGTGAGAAACTAGCTTGCCTTTCTCCTTCTCTGTGTTAGTATACAATGGAAAGTTTTACTAAACAAATGAACTTGTACAATATTAACTCTATTACTAGTGATTGTGATAACAGCAAAGATGATCATCTAACACACTGAGGAGTCTCCTATGGTCTCTGTCAGGAGTGTGAAGACCTTTTCCTTAGCAGGAAAGATTCCCCTGTAGGTCCCAGTCAACTTTTAATTTGTGGTGCATTTAATTGCACAAATTCAGACAGCCACTATTTCCAGTTTGCTCATCACTCATTTACAGGCAATATAGCTAACACATTATCACCCTGGATGGACTGAAATTACCAGCTGAGGGTCTGGGCTTCAGGCCCAATGATTGTACCATGATTAGGCTGGCCACATGGTGAGTTCTTTTTCTATGTGAATTAAAAAAAAATTAAGGGAAGAGTCCCAGGAAAAATGAAAGTAAAATATGTCATTTTAGTTTTTTGTAGGTAGAGAAGTGGCCCTATATATGAAGACTATTTGCTCTACAGGGATCTGAGGTTTTACCTTGGTTTAAGCACCACTGCCATCTGCATATGTCCCTTCTTGTCATTATTATTATTATTATTATTGTTGTTGTTGTTGTTGTTGTTGTTTTAAATTAGTCACAAGCTTGCTTCACATGTCAATCCCAGCTCCCTCTCCTTCCCCTCCTCCCCAGCTCCCCCACTCCCCAGCCCCTACCCCATCCCCCCTCTGCTCCCCAGGGAGGGTGAGGCCCTCCACAGGGGATCCTCAAAGTCTGTCATACCATCCCAGGCAGGGCCTAGGCCATTCCCCATGTGTCCACACTGAGAGAGCATCCTTCCATGTAGAATAGGCTCCCAAAGTCCATTTGTGTGCCAGGGATAAATACTGGTCTACTACCTGAGAGATCCCATGGATTGCCGAGGTCTCCTCACTGACCACCCACGTTTGGGGGATCTGGATCAGTCCCATGCTGGCCTCTCAGCCATCAGTCAGGGGTCCCTGAGCTCCCCTTTGTTTGGGTCAGCTGTTTCTGTGGATTTCACCAGCCGGGTCGTGAACCCGTTGCTCATCATCCGTCCCTCTCTGAACTGGGTTCCAGGAGATCAGTTCAGTGTTTTAGCTGTGGGTGTCTGCCTCTGCTTCATCAACCACTGGATGAAGGCTCTAGGGTGGCATATAAGGTAGTCATCAATGTCATTATCGAGGAAGGGTATTTAAGTAGTCTCTCCTCTATTACTTAGATGGCCAGTTAGTGTCATCCTTGTAGATCTCTGGAAATCTTCCTAGTTCCAGGTCTCTTTAAACTTATAATGGCTCCCTCTATTATGGTATCTCTTATCTTGCTCTCCTCTATTCTTCCCCCTGACTCAACTTTCCTGCTCCCTTTTGTCTCAGCTTTTGAGAAAATTTATACAGAACACCAAAGTGATAGAACAAAAAATATTTCAAAAAAGTCTGGGAGGCCAGAACAAGACTGATCCAGCCCCCTGAACATGGATGTCAATAAGGAGGCCTCTGCACTCCAGGGAGCCTCTGGTGGTGGATTAGTATTTTTCCCTGGTGCAAGAAGGGACTTTGAGAGCCCATCCCATGTGAAGGGTTACACTCTGGCCCTGGACACATGGGGAAGGGCCCAGGACCAGCACAGGAAGATTTGGTGGACTTTGCAGAGCCCCCGTTGAGGGCCCTACCCTGCCTGGGGAGTGGTGGGTGGATGGGGTGGGGGTGGGGGTGGGGGGAGGGATGGGAGGGGAGGGAGAGGGAGAGGGAGAAGGGACTTACATGTGAAACAAGCTTGTTCCCTAACTAGAACTAATAAATAAATTTTTAAAAAGTGGGGTGCAGAAATAAACAGAGAATTCTCAACAGAGGAATCTGAAATGGCTGAAAGACACTTAAGAAAGTGCTCAAAATCCTTGGCCATCAGAGAAATGCACCTCAAAACAATTCTGAGATCTCCAAAGTCTAAATCATAAATGCATACCTTTTGGAAATGTGATCTAAAAAATTCTTTTTCCAAGTTCCAGGGATCAGACCTATGATTGACTCTTTCTTCCTTCAAAGAGGGGCTGGCAAGATAACTCAGAGGATAGAATTGCTGCCTGTTCTTCAGGGGGCCTGAGTTCAAACCACAGCCCCTACAGTGTGTGGCTCACAACAGCCTGTGACTCCAGCTCTGTGATATCTGATGTACTCTCCAGGCTTCCACAGACATCTACATGCAGACACACACACACACACACACACACACACACACACACACACACACGCTCAACATCTAAAACCAAAGATTTTACACATTAGCTGTTAGTCACTATTCTATTTGTGTAAATCACAATAAAAAAGTCAGTCCTTTTACACGGCATTTTAAATTTTAATGATGTACATCAAAAGTCCTCAACTGATGGGTCACAAACCCAAAGTGGATCACATGTCATTTTTCCTGATTATCAGATATTTACATTACAATTCACAACAGTATCAAAATTACAGTTATGCAGTAGGACTGAAATAATTTTATTGCTGGGAGGCAATCAAAACATAAAGTGTATTATGGAGTCTCAGATTAAGGATTTTTGAGAACCACTGTATAACTAGGCTGTTTTCCCTTTAAGAAAGTATTTACTTCTTGGATACCTGTGTACCAGGTATGTACAGGAGCACTTGGAGGCCAAGAGGGTATCAGATGCCCTGGAGCTGTATGTATATGTAATTATGAGCCTCCATGTGGGTGCTAGGAATTGAACCTTCTCCCTATGACTAGCTCAGATTTCTTTTTTCATATATCCCAGACCCAATTTCCCTAAGGATGGCACCACCCTGAGTGGGCAGACCGCTCCTACAGGCCAATCTGATGGAGTTGTTTTCAATTAAAATTTGCTGGTCCCAGATGACTAATTTGCCCAGATTAAAAAAAACACACACAAAAAAAACACATATAGATTTTTAAGTATGATTAGCTAACACTAAGAATTCTTAAACTGTTTACAGACTTCCAACCAGACAGAAGGAGAACAGTGGTGCATGCTTTTAATTCCTTCACTCAGGAGGCAGGGGGAGGCAGATCTATGAGTTCAAGGCCAGCCTGTCTACAGAGTGAGTTCCAGGACAACAAAGGCTACACTGAGAAACCCTGTCTGGGATGGAGAAGAATCAACAGTCTTCTGACCAGGGGAAGAGACCAGGATCCAGGCTTGACATCTTCTCCCGATAGACTTTGTCAAAGGCTTCACTTTGAGCCACAGTGAACTGATTCTTCCAGTCCCCACAAATGCCTGTCAAACACAGAAGGAAAAGTACCAGGAAAATGAGAAAAACATCTCTCTTATACAGCCAAGTCTGTCACACTCTCACCTCAACAATCCAGTTGGTATTTAATAGAGAACAAAATGAGTCATCTTACAACTTTCTGCTCAAACTGTCATCTGTCGAAATGACATTAGCACAAAGGGACAGGACTGGAGATGATTTCAGTTTGGTGGATGTGAGCACCAGAAAGATCACAGAGAAAGCCCTAGTCTTGAACCTTTGAAGGAACCTGAGGAAGTTCTCAAAACTGAATTTCCATCCACCACCCACAAGGGAAAAATGGCAACCACGTGAGAGAGTAGCCGCTTATAGAATAGGCTCCAAGAGTTAGTGTCTTTAAACTATTTTTCCAACAAAGGTTGTATTAAAGTTAAGGGAAGGTTTTTTTAATATATATATTTTTTATTTATTAGTTCTAGTTAGGGAACAAGCATGTTTCACATGTAAGTCCCTTCTCCCTCTCCCTCCCCTCACCCCATCCCTCTCCCCCACCCCCAGCCCACCCCCCACTCCATCCACCCACCACTCCCCAGGCAGGGTAGGGCCCTCAACGGGGGCTCTGCCAAGTCCACCAAATCTTCCTGTGCTGGTTCTGGGCCCTTCCCCATGTGTCCAGGGCCAGAGTGAAACCCTTCACGTGAGATGGGCTCTCAAAGTCCCTTCTTGTACCAGGGAAAAATGCTAATCCTCCACCAGAGGCTCCCTGGAGTGCAGAGGCCTCCTTATTGACATCCATGTTCAGGGGGCTGGATCAGGCTTGTACTGGCCTCCCCGACAGCATCTGGGGTCAATGTGCTCTCAAGTTAAGGGAAGTTTTACACAATGCTATGATCAGAAAAAAATTTTTCCGCTAGAGAAATTAATATACTCTCCAACACATTTCTCCATGTGGGATTTTTTGTATAATTTCCACTGAAATGTGTAGATAATCCACTGACACAAACACCTCCTAATACTGTTACATTTTAGTCAATAGGAACCATCAAAAGCCCCCTATCCTGGATCCCAAAATATCAGCAACATACTCTCTATATCTACAATTATTTTTATTTTATGAATGTCACATAAATATGCTCTGTATCATTTTAAGCTGTTGACTTTTGTCACTCAGCATAAAGTCACTGGAATCCACCCAAGTCAGTGCATGCGTGGATAGATTCTTTTACTGACGAATGTCATTCTATCTATCATATAGACACATGGATGTTTACATATGTCATCGGTTGTAATCCCACAAAACCCTCTGAATTGGAAAGTCTTGCTACTGTGACTGTATCTCTGGTCTCTTACAGACTTGGACACTGTCACTGAGACTGAATGGTCCAGGTGTACAGACAGGACTTGTCCATTGCCCAGGCAGAGCCACGGGTCACGGGTACCTCGCATTCTTCCTCTGCTTAAATGTGGATGTAAGCATCTCAATAACGGATTTGTGGGCAGACTCTTCTGATAGAACATGATAGAACATGATGCCAACTTCCAAGAACATCCAAACCCATGCCTCATGCTTTATGCAAACATTGAAAACCTTCCCATTACTACAACACAACCTTGGTGCTCTAACTCTCTCACCCTTTCTCAGCAATGGTATATTGAAGACGGTGTCATCTTTTGGATGTTTTATCGTAATACTGTTGGACATCCTATTATCCTTCATGACTGAAAAGGATGAATTTTGTATAACAGAATCAAGTTGTTCTGGACTCAGATGTGTGCCCAAAAATTGACACAGTTTTTGCATGTTGCCTCTAAGGTCCTGTGGGTGGAAAAGAAGGGATGAGAAGAGTAGAAACAAGCACTGATGCAGACAGAGCCCTTGAGTTCTCGTCAAGGTAAATATTCCTTGTTGTGTGACATAATATTGTGTTTCAAACATCCTACATCCTGTATTTTATATATAATATATACTAATATATAAAAAGATAATATACAATATAAATTTATAATATACATTTATATTGTTTATTAAATAATATTATGCATTTACTATACAGAAATGTACTATATAGTATGATATAAAATAAAATTTATGATAAATTTATAATATATAACGTTTAATGTAATATATATATATATATATATATATATATATATATGGGATTGAATCCAGGTCGTCTGGATTAACCACTTGACTTCTCCAGCCCCAACATCAACAGTTTTCATACTCTGTCTTACATAGTGAAAGGATAAAAGAGCTGTGAAAAGAAAACCCATTTCTTCATCAAGTCTGACTGCCAGCCCCAGATTGAAGAAAAAGTTTAGTGTGTGTGTGTGTGCGCGCGTGCGCGCGCGTGCGCGTGTGTGTGTGTGTGTGTGTGTGTGTGTGTGTGTGTGTGTGCTGTGTGTGTGTGTTTGTGTGTGTGTGTTTGTGTGTGTGTGTGGCTGTGGTATGGGTCTGTGGTGTGTATGTGTGGTATGTGTGTATGTGGCATGTGTGGTGTGTGTGTGTTTAGGTATGTTGTGTGTATAGGTATGTTGTGTGTGTAGATGGTGTGTGTGTGTGTGTGGTGTGTGTGTAGGTATGTTGTGTGTATAGATATGCTGTGTGTGTAGGTGGGGAGTGTGTATGTGTATGTATGTATCTAGGTGTGTGTGTATGTGTGTATCTAGATGTGTGTGTTTTTGTGTGTAGGTGTGTGTGTATGCGGTGTGTGGTGTGTAGGTGTTGTGGTGTGTCTAGCTCTGTGTGTGTGTGTGTGTGTGTGTGTGTGTGTGTGTGTGGTGTGTGTAGGTGTGTGTGTGTGTGTGTGTGTGTAGGTGTATGTGGTGTGTGGTATGTGGTGTGTGGTGTGTAGGTGTTGTGTGGTGTGTGTGTGTAGGTTTGTGTGTCTCGCTGTGTGTGTATGGTGTGTGTGTGTGGTGTGTGTGTGTGTGTGTGGTGTGTGTGTATGTGGTGTGTAGGTGTGTAGGTGTCCAAGGAGTTCAAAAGAGGGCATCAGATTCCCTGAAGCAGTTGTCATCTAAGTGACGTGGGTTTGGGAACCAAACTCAGGTCCTCAAGAAGAGCAGCAAATGCTCTCATCTGCTGAGCCAACGTCAATCCCGTGGCTTTTCCTCTTCCAACAAAAACTGAGTCTACGTAACGTGGGGTTTCCTTATGAGTTTCTAGCCATGCATCTCACTGCGCTGAGCTCCTCCTCACCATTCTTTGCTGTCCACCTCACTTTGTCCCGTGGGTCCTTCCCCTCAACTCCACAGTCCATCTTCTGCTTCTCACTGTGTCCCCCGCACACTGCTAATCTAGATTCCATAAAACACCTGGAATACTTTTTCTGCTCCTCCCCATTGCACTCATCACTAACCTTCATTCTCAAGTTCTCATTGGCAAATTTTATTAGAAAAACCAAGGCTCAGGAAACCAAGTGGATGTAAATTTGGTTGAAAAGTGTAGGTGGGAAATAGACAGGCACTTTCTGAAAACACTGCATACCGCAAAAAGTCATCAGAATCTCAGGGGTCACTGGATTACATCAGCAATAGAAGTGCATTTGAAAAAGAAAGGAGTTATATGAAAAAAACACTACTGTTTGGGGCTCTGGAATTGCTGGATATAATATAGGTTACGATGGCAGCATTCCTCCCGGCCAGTTCCTTCATTCTGACTTAGAACTTGAGCCTGGTACAGTCTCTGAAAGTCTATATGAAAGGTCCAATAGTCCCTTTGATTGTCCCTGGGCCCCAGTTTGAAGGTATGGAGGTGCTTCCATCAAATGTGTTGTGTGGTCAGGTTGTCAGAGTAGGATCCACTGTGACAGCTTCCATGAGCTAACAACACTGAGCTTGAAACCAGACCATGTGCCAGGCTAGTATCCTGAAGAGAAGCCATCAGATTCTTAAAGTAAAACTGAAAGAATAGTTAGGCCAGGTGTTGGTGGTGCACACCTTTAATCCCAGCACTTGGGAGGCAAAGGCAGGCAGATGTCTGTGAGTTCGAGACCAGCCTGGTCTCCAGAGCGAGTGCCAGGATAGGCTCCAAAGCTACACAGAGAAACCCTGTCTCGACAAACCAGAAAAAAAAAATAGTTAGGCAAAGCATGTATCTTCAATAAGGCATGGCTAACACTTCTCATCCACACATTGCCCGTGCCCATGCCACAAGAGCAACGAGGGACAACTGAAGTTCCAGGTGTCAGCCGGCCAGAAAAGAATTCTCTGATGGGCCAGCCTTGTTTAGGCAGGGCCACAGGACTGCAGACCTTGGAATGTCTTTTGCTTCTGCTGTGCCTTTAAATGTGGGCTGCAGCTCTCTTTCTCTGGTATCTCCCATGGTGTGAGCGCATGTGGGGAGATCTCCACTGCCTGTAATTACCACGTGTTTACTTTTGGAAACAACCCATTCTACTGGGAATTTTTACCTGAGGATTGTCAAGAAGATGACACCTGCCTAAGCTAGATCGTCTAACTTGATAATAATAATGATGATGATGATAGTTCATACAGAGTTTTGATGAATAAAAATGAATACAAGGATTTGCTTCACAGCCAGTATCTATCTGTGAGTTTCACCTAAGGAGCTTCATGGATCGTAGCTCAATTGGAGGGTTAGCCATTGAGTCCCAGTATCTCAGCTGGTTTAAATTCTTTTAACCTCAGTGTTGGGAGAAGTGTTCACAGGTCTCAGAGTGCATCACAAGCTGAAACAAAGCTTTGGAAATAGCAAAGTTAGACTAAGGTGTCTTTGTTAAATGACTTTAACGTGAAAAACCCAAGAAAACAATCTCAAGTTTTAGAAAGGCACATAGTTAAATGTGGAACTCTTTAAAGTCAGAGAACAAGAACAAAGCAAACAAACTATTACTGGTTGACATAATCTCCTTGCTAGGTTTGGCTGATGGCCAAAGGTGATCTCTTGCCTCACGTGTGTGTGTGTGTGTGTGTTTGTGTGTGATGAACAGATGTGTACTCTAAAGAATTAAATTAGAGCTGGCTGATTCTTTTTCATTTATGAAATTTCAGGTTTGTGATTCCTTCAAGATTTCTTATAACGTTACCTTTCAAGGTAAGTAAATAAAGTAATTGGCCCTTTGTAACTGCAAAATGCAGTCTGCCAGTAAAAGACCTGACAAGAACACCTTCCTTGCCCAAAATGGTAATCTGTAACAAGTTGCTTGGGCATGAATGTTTGTGGTATCTTGGGGTAATTTGTTTTTCACCTGTAAGAAATAAAATGTTTAATCACGTGAGGGAGATGAAACACATGTTTTCACCTGTAATCATTCACTTGAGAAATGGAACGCAATTATTGTTCTACCAGAAAGGCTCTGTTGGAGTAGAAAAGCTAAGAAAAAACTTGAGAGTACACAGAGAGAGGTTTAGGAGAACAGTGAGTCACAGGGTGGGTTAGAACTTGTTGAGGTTAAGTAGGCAATGAAAGGCTAGGTTTACACACCTTCCCTGTTTGCGTTTGATTTACTGTTGCCATGGTAAAATACAGACCAGTAACAACCTGGGGGACGAGGGGTTTACCCAGTCATGGGTTTTGAGCATCCCTGAGGGAATCCAGGACAGGATCTTCAGGCAGGAACTGAAGAAGAGGCCACAGAGGAATGCTTCTTACTAACTTGCTCCCTCTGGCTTGCTCAGCTAACATTTTAAACAACCCAAGCCCACCTGCCTATGGATCTAGTGCTCAGAGTGGCTCAGCTCCCCTACATTAATCATTAATCAAGAAAATGCTCCCACAGACATCCAGTGGAGGCATTTTCTCCATTCATAGTACCTTTCCCAATTGTGTCAATTTGACAACGGATGTTAACTGTGACAGTCTCCTTCTTGCTTACTTTATTGTTTGTCCTAGGTAACTAGAACTGAAAGGAAAAAGGCAGATATGTGGAATACAGGAAGACTGGTAATAGAGAATTACCCTCTTTAGCTCCTCATAGGACATTAGTAGGAAGTTCTCTGTGTTTCTTCTTGTCAGCCATCCAAGGGTGTGATCAAACCAAGATCCATAAATCACTATGGAGATAAGAGAAAGAAGTGATGACTGAACTTGGCACCTCATGAATATTTATTCCTGATTATAAGTTACTATTTACTTTGAGGAAGGTAAGGGATGTCAGGTTTCTCCCTCTAGAGGCCAACCATACAATCATGACATTGGTTAAGATAGCTCACAGTTGGTTCCTTTAGAGGGAAAAAATGTACACGATTACTACCTACAGTTTTAAAAGTTTTTTAAAAGCTTTATCTCTTGGAATGGGAATTACAGATGGTTGTAAGCCACCACATATGTTCTGGGAACTTAACATGGGTCGTCTGAAAAGATACAAAGTGTGCTTACCCACTGAACCATATCTTCTGTCCTGCCTCTTTGAACTTCTAAACTAGAACTAGAAAAGTGTTTAAAAACAGCAGGATAAAATCCAAATACCTGCAAGAGTTGTTTTGTGTAGCAATCATATATGCATTAAATAGTAAGTCATCATGAAGAAAATACCAAGAATTAATGATAATACATGTATTAATACTTAAGAATGCATGAATCATGTTATGATTGGCCCATGGTTTCTGGTCAGGATCTATGGGTATAGTGTCAGAGGTCTGCCTGCTGTGTTAGGGGTCTGTCTGACTCAACATAGAGAGACCACTTCCTGCTTGTAGCTGGGTTGTTCCCTGATTGGCTAACAGACTGAATGCAGTTACTGAGAGTCTGGTTGAAGCCACACATGAGTCAACATAGGATTGGGGCGGGGGGGGGGGTAAGTATGGGGTAGTAGTATTAGCAAACTGGCCCCTTGGAAAAAACAACTGGCCCTGGTCCCTTCAGAGTAAATTTGATCCCTGAAACCCACATTGTTAAAGACTGACTCCCACAAGTTGTCATCAGAATCCACACACGCACTGCAGTAAGTGTGCAACCCCATATATATAAACACACTAAATGAATGAATGTAGTATCTGAAAACAATTGATTGAAAAAGAAAAATAAAGGACACATGATAATTCATACCTGTATGGTATATCATACAAGAGTTGATTTTCTAAATGAAAAATACATTAAATGAAAATCAGATTACATCTGGCTGTCCATAAAATTCTTGATATTGCAATGAGTAAAAATTAGTATTTTTTAATTAGTAATTTATTTTTATTTTATGAGCATTGATTTTTTTTTGGCCTACACATGTCTGTATGAGGCTGTCAGATCCTTTGGAATTAAAGTTACAGACAGTTGTGATCTGCCATGTGGGTGCTGAGAATTGAACCCTGGTTTTCTTGAAGAACCACCAATGTTCTTAAACACTGAGCCATCTCTCTGGCCCCAACACACTGAGTAACATTTTGAAACATTTATTTCTATCATTTTAAATTACACTCATATCTGTGTACGGGTTTGTACAAAATGGCTGCAGTGTTTAGAGATGACAGAAGAGGGCCCTAGACTCCTGAATCTGGGGTTCCAAGCAGTTGAGAGCAACCTGACATGGAACCTGGGAACCAATGTTGGACAAATGCAAGAGAAGTAAACAATCTTCACAGCTAAATCATCCTTCTGAAGCCCACACTGAGCAAATTTTAAACACGTGTGACCCACAGAGTTAGTTTTTAAACATGCAGCGCAGATCTCTGGCCTTGCTTTGATTTCAAGACACAAAATTGGTGGTCCAGTTTCCACTTACAGTCACCACAGATAAAGTCATGAAGATGTTCATCAAATGTCTTTTCATTCTTTAAAATAGGCGATTGTTTATTTAAATGATAAGAAGATGTAACAACATCTCTTGGATTCCTGATGACATAAATAATCTAAAAGAGAGAAAGAGACTTTATAAGAATGTCTATCTATCTTTATTTCAGCATTGCATATTTCTGCACAATGTAAACCAAACTGCTGAAGTCTTTACATGTGGAGGCCAAATAATGACATGCATCTTTCCCTACAACCATGAGTGTCTAAGTGTAAGGTTCCCTTCCTCCATTTCCCTAACTCTGAGATGAAAGATGCTAAGTTGATCTTCCGTCTGGGGAAGATTAGTTAGCTGCCACAGGCATGCATGGTTCAGTGTTATAAGAAAAGTTGAGGAGCTACAGAAATGTTTCAGTGGTTAAAGCAGTGGGTCTCAACCTGGAGTCCCCTGAGATCATCAGAGCACACAGATATTTCTATTATTATTCACAACAGTAGCTAAATTATAGCTATGAAGTGGCAATGAAAATAAATTTATATCCGGGGGTCATCACAACATGAGGAAATGGATGAAAGGGCCTCAGCATTAGGAAGGTTGAAAACCAAGGGCTTAAAATGTTTGCTGCAACAAAAAATGAATATTGGAGTTAGATCCTCAGGAACCCTCACTTGATGGCTATTCCTTTTTTTTAAGATTTTATTTATTTAATATGTATACAATATTCTGTTTCCATGTATATCTGCACACCAGAAGAGGGCACCAGATCTCAAAACGGATGGTTGTGAGCCACCATGTGGTTGCTGGGAATTGATCTCAGGACCTCTGAAGAGCAGTCGGTGCTCTTAACCTCTGAGCCATCTCTCCAGCCCCCAGCTATTCCTTTTTTAAATCATTTTTATATGAATTAGAAACAAGATTGTTTTACATGACAATCCCAGTTCCCTTCTCCCTCCCGTCCTCCCATACCACCACCCCCAATTAAAACACGATCTATCACATGTCCTTTCTGCTCCCCCTGGATGGTGAGGTCTTCCATAGGGGGTCATCAGAGTCTATCGTATCCTTTGGGACAGGGCCTAGGCCCACCCCGGTGTGTCTTGGCTCAGGGAGTATTCCTCTATGTGGAATGGGCTCCCAAAGTCCACACCTATGCTAGGGATAAGTACTGAACAGGGGGTCCCATAGATGTCCGAGGTTTCTTCACTGAAACCTATGTTCCTGGGGTCTGGATCAGTCCCATGCTGGTATCCCAGCTATCTGTCTGGGGAGCAAGAGTTCTCCGATGTTCAGGTCAGCTGTTTCTGTGGGTTTCACCAGCCTGGTCTGGACCCCTTTGCTCTTCACTCGTCCTTCTCTGCAACTGGATTCCAGTTCAGTTCAGTGATTAGCTGAGGGTGTCTGCTTCTACTTCCACCAGCTGCTGGATGAGGGCTATCAGGTGGCATAGAAGTCAGTCATCAATCTCATTATCAGGGGAGGCATTTAAGGTAGACTCTCCTCTGTTGCTTAGATTGTTAGCTGGTGTCATCTTGTAGACATCCAGACATTTCCCTAGTGCCTGATTTCTCTGTAAACTAAAATGTCTCCCTCTATTATGGTATCTCCATTCTTGTTATCATCTATTCTTCACCTGACTCAACCTTTCTGCTCCCTCATGTCCTCTGCATCCCAATCCAATTAAAAGTGGGGTACAGAACTAAATAGACAATTCTCAATAGAGGAATCTAAAATGGATGAAAGACACATAACAAAGTGTTCAACATCCTTAGCCATCAGGGAAATGCAAATCAAAACAACTCTGAGATACCATCTTACTCCTGTCAGAATGGCCAAAATCAAAAACACCAATGACAGTTTATGCTGCAGAGGATGTGGAGAAAAGGAACACTTCTCCACTGCTGGCGGGAGTGCCAACTTGTGCAGCCACTTTGGAAATCAATAAGGTGATTCCTCAAGAAAATGGGAATGAGTCTACCACAAGATCCAACAATTCCACTCCTAGGCATGTACCCAAAAGAAGCACATTCATACAACAAGGACATCTGTTCAACGATGTTCATAGCAGCACTATTTGTAATAGCCAGAAACTGGAAGCAGCTTAGATGCCCCTCAATCGAAGAATGGATAGAGAAAATGTGGTACATTTACACAATGGAGTACTACTCAGAAGAAAAAAAATGGAATCTTGAAATGTGCAGGAAAATGGATGGAACTAGAAGAAACCATTCTGAGTGAGGTGACCCAATCACAAAAAGACAAACATGGTATGTACTCACTCACATGTGGATTTTAGACATAGAGTAAAGGATTACCAGCCTACAATTCACACTGCCAGAGAAACTAGTAAACAAGGAGGACCCTAAGAGAGACAAACTTTGTCCCCTGGAGAAGGGGAAAGGATCATCATCCCCTGAGCAAATTGAGAGTACGGGAAGAGGGGGGAGGGAGCTACGAGAATGAGAAGGGAAGAAGAGGAAGGATGCAGAGGTCATGAGGGAGCAGAAAGGTTGAGTCAGGTGTAGATTAGAAGAAAGGATATGGGATAGGTAGGGTTTTAGTTTGGGGGGTGGTAGGGGAGGAGGGGAGGGAGAAAGGAACTGGGATTGTCATGTAAATCAATCGTGTTTGGAACTCAAATAAAAAAATCGACCACCTAGTCAGTAACAAAGCAAACCTCAACCAATAAAAACAATTGTTAAAAAGAAAACACCTGTATCAGCCAGGCGTTGATGGCGCACACCTTTAATCCCAGCACTCAGGAGGCAGAGGCAGACAGATCTCTCTGAGTTCGAGGCCAGCCTGGTCTCCAGAGTGAGTGCCAGGATAGGCTCCAAAGCTACACAGAGAAACCCTGTCTCGGAAAAAAAAAACAAAACAAAACAAAAACAAAAACCTGTATCTATCTGATCACCACAGAATAAAGTTAGAATTCAGTAACAACACGGATTTCAACAGTGCACAAGTGAATCACCACTGGGTCAAGGAAATAAAGAAAGAAAGAAATTAAAGACTTCTAGAATTCAATGAAAATGAGTGCACAGCATACCCAAATTTTTATATAAAAAAAACACTATAAAATCAGTGCTAAAAGGAAAGTTCATAACACTAAGTGCCTACATTAAAAAAAAAAACAGAGAGATCTCACACTATTGCATTAACAGCACAACTGAAAGCTGTGGAACAAAGAGACAGGAAATTATCAAATTGAGGGCTGAAATCAATAAAAGAGAAATAAAGAAAACAATACAAACAATCAATGAGACACAGAGTTAGTTCTTCAAGAATGTCAACAAGATAGGCAAACCTTTATCCAAACTAACCAAAATGCAGAAAGAGAATACCCAAATTAACAAAATAGAAAATGTAAAGGGGGACAAAACAGGAGACACTGAGGAAATCTAAAGAATCGTAAGTTCATACTTCAGAAAACCAAAATTCACAGCATTGGAAAATTTAAAGGTAATAGAAAATCTCATGGATAGGTATTACACACCAAAACTAAATCAATATCAGATAAACGATTTAAATAGACTTATAGCCCCAAAGGAAATAGAAGCAGTTATCAAAATTCTTCCAACCAAAAAAGAAAAAAACTAACTAACTAAAATACTAGGGTCAGATCATTTCAACACAGTATTTCAAGGAAGAGCTAATACCAATACTCCTCACATTAGTCCACACAATAAAAACAGAGGGAACACTGACAAAATTTTTTACAAGGCTACAGTTACCCTGAAACCCAAACCACACGATGACCCAACTAGAAAAGAGAATTACAGACTAATGTACTTCACGAACACTAATGCTAAAATACTTGAAGTTCTAGCTAGAGCAATAAGACAAAAGAAAGAGGTCAAGGGAATACAATTTGGAAAGGATGGGAGACAGGGCACTGGGATTGATATGTAAAATAAGAATGCTTCTAATTTAAATAAAAATTTATTAAAAAAAAACAAATTGGACAGGAAGAAGTCAAACTTTCCCTATCTGCAGGTGATATGACAGTACATGGAAGTGAACCAAAAAATTCTACCAGGGAACTCCGACAGCTGATATAAACTTCAGTAAAGTGGCAGGATACAAGATTAACCCAAAACATTCAGTAGCCCTACTATATACAAATGGAAATGGCCTGAGAAAGAAATCAGAAAAACATTACCCTTCATAATTGCCACAAACAGAATAAAGTATATTGGGGTAATGCTAACCAAACTAGTGAAAGTTCCACATGGCAAGAAACTGAAGTCTTTGAAGAAAGAAATTGAAGAAGATATCAGAAAAAAGAAAGATCTCCCATCTATTGGATAGGTAGGATCAAAGGCAATCTTATCAGAAGCAATCTACAGAGTCAATTCAATCCCCATCCAAAATTGAAGCACAGTTCTACACAGACCTTGAAAGAACAATACTCAGATTCATATGGAAACCAAAAGCATCTCTAAGCAAGAAACATGTTTAGATGTCTTTGAAGTAATACCCAAGTGCTCATGTCACAGTTTTCTCAAACAAAACTGAAAGGTGGCTCTATCTTAGTAAGACAATAACAACCAAATGTGGGTCCGCAGCACCAAGTTGCAAAGCATTTATGTCGTTCATATGGGCCAAGACAGTTGAGAAATGCTGAAACAGGTAGGACTGTCAGGAAATCACCAGTTCTTCCCATTCTGCCGGCCAGTCAGGTTATCATCAGATTTAAATCAGTTATGTTAAACAGTGCCCTTGGGTATCATTCAAATTCTTCAGAGATACACCACCTGGATTCCTGACAATCTTGGGTTTATAAAATATAGTCTTTGAAAAGAAGATTAAAAATCATTCAGTAACTAAATTGTAGATGAGCAAAAGAAAGTCAGGAAAAGACGATGGCATTTCAAGGTGACATAGACTGAGGGACAGATATGAAAATCCAATCCGATGACCAGGCCAGGGCACTTCAGTGTGTCTCTGTTATATAGTGATCTTATATCTTAGACCAGGAAAGTTCAAAAATTTTTGTACAGCATCCAGATCTACAAAGTTCAAAAGAGCTAAATAGAAGGACCCAACAGAAATAAAAACTGAGTGACTTGTTGAGCAAAAGATTTATCTCATATAAACTTAACATCATATGTGATTATGGCAAGCTTTTTAACTCTATGTGAAAGCAAGGAGACACTGAGCATACTCTCAAGGCAATGAGAAACTAAACAGACTCTACATCATGAAAACTTCCTCTATGTAAACTTTAAAATGCTAACTTACCCCATAATAAATTTTATGGAGCCCCACATTGATGTTATTTGCTTATAAATACAACATTGGTATCTATTGATTAAAGGTATTATTTTCGAGAGAAAAAAAATCATATGGAAAAACAAAAAACCCAGGATAGTCAAAAATCCTGAAAAAAGATGTAATTTCCTGAGTTCATCATCCCTGAGGTCAAGCTCTACTACAGAGCTTTAGTAATAAAACAGTTTGGAGTAGGCACAAAAACAGACAGGTGGCCTGATGGAATCTAATTAAAGATAGACCCTGGGCTACTGGGACTCAATTTTTCAGTCATTACTCTAAGCCACAGTCTGTATGACTCCTCAACAAAAATTCATGTATGAACCTTCTTTATTTCCTTTTTATTTATTGGAGTCTCTGCTTTATCAGAAGCATGGGCAATATTTTCTCCTACCTTCACTAATGTGCATTTTTAACTAATGTCTCCTAACTAATTCCTCATGATATTTATTAAAAACTCTCAATCATCAAAATTCTATTTAAACAAACACTGTTCTTATATGAAATCACTGCTCCAGTTAAACAATATAGCTAAGGCAGAAATCATCTTCGTTTTACTCCACAAATCAAAATGCCCAGTGGAATGGGATGCTTCCAATAGATGACCACACTGCATTGAGTGCAGTGAGGATCTCCCCAGGCCCATTCGCACCATGCAAGATACCAGAGAAGAATGGCAGAGGAAAACCAGCAAAGTCAAACCATAGCAAGAAACATTCTGGGGCCAAGGCTCTTGAGGCCTTGCCTATCCAAGATTCAGCCATCAGTGTGGAAGCCCACAGTGACTTCGTTTCATCTTGGCCAATAGCAGGATGTTTATCCAAAGGCATGGTTGCTAGATGTTTTGAGAATTAAGGAGGGGATTATGCTTGTTTGTTCCTTGAACCTTGGTAAGGAAGTCTTTTGCACCCTCTTCTTGCTTTGGGTATGAAAGCGCTATGAGAAATAAATGGCTGCTGTGTATGCACTGAGAGCCCTCCCCCTTCTATCTTCTGTCTTTTGTCTCTTTCTTAATCCTCACAAACCACTTTCCGTACTGTTTGACAGGTTGGTTGGCTCTGAGACGTCAGGGATTTATTTCTTGGTGAGCTAGTTTCCTGACGTCAATAGTCCTCTGCTGCTCCTCTGACATGGATACCAGCAGATACTCTTTTAATCTTGGGGACACCTTCCGCTGGAAAGTCTATATAAGGACAATGGATGACGAAAGCTTGCTTCTTCCTTGCCTGCTTGCCCTCGCCTTGCCAGCACACCCATTCCTTCTTTGGCATCGGAGCCTAAGTCTTCAGCTTTGCAGTACATGCCGGAGACCAGCCAAGACACCCAGACCCATAGGAATGAGCAGCTACTAGATTCTAGGACTTTCCATTCACAGTAGGCCATTGTTAGGTTAGCTGGACTGCCGCCTAATGGTCATTCTAATAAATTAGAGGGTGGGGAGAGACTCATTCTCTATAACTCTAGAGAACCCCAACTAATATACCACATAGTTCCCAGGTGGGTGAGAAACCTGCCTATAGTTCCACCCTCAGAAGGTAGAGACAGGAGATACCTACAGTATGCTGGTTACCAAGACTAGCCATGCTAGTGGAGTGTATTTGATTGAGAAGAATGAGTTAGGAACTGGTGAACTTGTCATCAAGCCTGATGAACTAAGCTGAATCTCTGATACCCACATAGTGGAAAGTGAGCCATGGCACCTGCGAACTCGCACTCACACTCAAACTTGCACACATACACACACACACACACACACACAGAGAGAGAGAGAGAGAGAGAGAGAGAGAGAGAGAGAGAGAGAGAGAGATTATTATTTTAAAAGAATAAGGTAAGAGAGAAATCGAGAATGATTCCAGACATCAACATTGATCCTCCATATGCACCCATCCACAGCTGTGCCCCAACACATGCACACCACATATGCACACATGGAAAAGAAAAAAACCAAGTTGAAAGCTGACTTCTGAGTTAACAAGCATTCTTTGACATCAACGATTCATTTACAAGTTAATAAAGCACTGTCAGTTCGATTATGTTTCCATACACATGAGTCTTAGGAAGATGAGCATACAGGCCACAGAGGAGACATGCCCTTGTTTCTTCCAGGTTATCTAATGAAAGAGGGTCCTCTTAGATTTTGTTTCAGAGGCAAGCATCCACTCACCTTGGCCCTGGAAGTGAAGTAAGACTTGGGAAACAGTTGTATGGGAAGGTGTGAAGCCATGAAACTTGGTCGATCCTGGTCCATCAATGGTTTCTGTGAATATTCAATTTCAATCCATGGAAACCTGGCACTCTTGAGAGTTTGGGCCCAAGTAAGGTCTCCTTTGGAGATAATCAGACGGACTATCTCAAGCATCCAGTGTGTTCCTGGTTGTGGGACAAAGGGAGCAATCATGTCTTGTGTTACATTATCATAGTAAAGAAAATGTTGGCCCTCCACCCTCGGCCTGTCGCCTGAGGTGAGTCTGGACGCTGTTCTTCCCCCAACCTCCTCACATCATCCCCTGCTTGCTTCTTCCTGAGCCTCCCTCTGGAAAAGAGTGGACCTGCCCACACCAGAAGGCCCACCCTGAGTCCAGACGCACCTCAAACTTGTCCTCCCTCTGCCCTCTGCCCTCTGCCCTCTGCCCTCTGCCCTCTGCCCTCTGCCCTCTGCCCTCTGCCCTCTGCCCTCTGCCCTCCACCCAAGAGAGGGAGAGACCCCACCTGCACCCACTGGAAGAAAAGATGGGAAGACAACAGAATAAGAACACACACAACAACAGAAAGACCAATATGACACCACCAGAATCTAGGGACTCCACACCAGCTAGAACTGAGAAGTCCAACGCAGAGGATGAAGAAGAGATGGACCTCAAAATTATCTTATGAAGATGATAGAGACCATTAAAGAGGAAACAAGAAAATCCCTTAAAGAAATAGAAGAAAAAACAAGCAAAAAAGTACATGAAATGGAGGAAACCACAAAAGAAAAAAATTCAAGAAATAAACAAATCTCTTAAAGAATCTAAAGAAAGCCGAGAAAAAACAGCCAAACAAGTGAAGGAAATAATTCAAACAGTTCACGGTTTGAAATCAGAATGAGAAACCGTAAGGAAAACACAGAATGAGGGGATGCTGGAAATATAAAAGCTCAGTAAATGATCAGGAACCTCTAATGTAAGCATAACCAATAGAATACAAGAGATGGGAGAGAGAATCTCGGGTGTTGAAGACTCGTTAGAGGAAATACAGGCATCGACCAAAGAAAATCTCAAGTCCAAGAAATCCCTAACACAAAATATCCAGGAAATATGGGACACCATGAAAAGACCAAAGCTAAGAATAATAGGTATAGAAGAGGGTGAAGAAATACAGCTCAAAGGTACAGAAAACATATTCAACAAAATCATAGAAGAAAACTTCCCCAACCTACAGAAGGATATGCCTATGAAAGTACAAGAAGCTTACAGGACACCAAACAGACTGGACCACAAAAAGAAGTCCCCTTGCCACACAATAATCAAAACACCTAACTTACAAAATAAAGAGAAAATATTAAGAGCAGCAAAAGAAAAAGGCCAAGTAACAAATAAAGGCAGACCTATCCGAATTACAACTGACTTATCAATGGAAACTTTGAAAGCCAGAATATCCTGGGTAGATGTTCTACAAACACTAAGGGAACATAGATGCCAGCCCAGACTACTGTATCCAGCAAAGCTTTCAATCACTATAGATGGAGAAAACAAGATATTCCATGACAAAACCAGATTTAGACAATACATATCCACAAATCCAGCCCTACAGAAATTACTGGAAGGAAAACTCCAATGCAATGAAGATAACCACGCTCAAAAAACCATAGGCAATAGATAATCCCACTTTACAAAACCGAAAAAAGGTGGTAAAATCCACACACAATAACACCAACAACAACAAATACAAAACAAACAAGAATAAACAATCAATGGTCATTAATATCTCTAAAAGTCAATGGTCTTACCTTGCCTATAAAAAGATACAGGCTAACAGAATGGTAGGAAGACAGAATCCATCCTTTTGCTGCATACAAGAAACACGTCTCAATTTCAAAGACAGATGGTACCTCAGAGTAAAGGGTTGGGAAAAGATTTTCCAATCAAACGGTCCCAAGAAACAGCTGGTGTAGCAATCGTAATATGTAACAAATTAGACTTCAAACTAAAATCAATCAAAAGAGATGATTTCATACTCATCACAGGAAAAGTCCATCAAGATAAAGTCTCGATCCTGAACATCTGTGCCCCAAATACAAAGGCACCCACATTCATAACAGAAACATTACTGAAGCTCAAATCACACATAAAACCTCACACACTTATAGTAGGAGAATTCAACACCCTGCTTTCACCACTAGACAGGACCACCAGACAGAAACTTAACAAAGAGACAAAGCAACTAACAGATGTCATGAACCAATTGTGTTTAACAGATATCTATAGAACATTTCATCCAAACACAAAATAATATACCTTCTTCTCAGTGCCACATGGAACCATCTCTAAAATTGACCACATACTCGGCAATGTACCAAACCTACACAGATACAAAAAAATGGAATAACCCTGTGTATCTTATCAGACAACCATGCTTTAAAGTTAAAATTTAACAACACAAATTGCAGAAACCCTACAATCTCATGGAAATTGAATAATGCACAATTGCACCATTTCTGAGTAAAGGAAGAAAGAAAAAAGAAATTAAAGACTTCTTAGAATCCATGAGAATAAAGACACAACATGCCCAAACCTATGGGACATTTTGAAAGCAAAGCTAAGAGGTACCTTCACAGCACTAGTGCCCATATGAAGAAACTGGAGAATAGTCAGACTAGAGAATTAACAGCACAGCTGAAAGCTCTAGGACAAAAGGAAACAAACTCCCCCCGAGGAGTAAACACCAGGAACTAATCAAATTGAGGACTGAAATCAATAAAGCAGAAACTAACAAAACACTACAGTGACTCAATGAAACAAAGAGTTGGTTCTTCGAGAAAATCAATAAGATAGGCAAATCTTTTTCCAAAATAACCTTGCTCTAGAGAGCATGCTAATTAACAAAAATCACAAATGAAAAGGGGGATATAACAACAGACAGTGAGGAAATCCAGAGAATCATCATGTCATACTTCAAAAACCTGTACTCCACAAAAATCAAAAATCTGAAGGAAATGGACAATTTTCTTGATAGATATCACTTACCACAATTAAATCAAGAAGAAATAAGCAATTTAAACAGACCTATAACCCCTAATGAAATAGAAGCAATCATCAAAAGCCTCCTAACCAAAAAAAGCCCAGGGCCAGATGGTTTCAGTGGAGAATTCTACCAGAAATTCAAAGAAGAGCTAATACCAATACTCCTCAAATTGTTCCACACAATAGCAGCAGAAGGGAAATTGCCAAGTTCTTGTTAAGAGGCTACAATTACCTTTGTACCCAAGCCACACAAAGACACGACGAAAAAAGAGAATTACAGACAAATATCCCTCACGAACATTGACACAAAAATATTCAACAAAATACTGGCAAATCGAAACCAAAAACACATCAGAGAAATCATCCATCAAGATCAAGTTGGCTTTATCCCAGGAATGCAGGGATAGTTCAACATAGGAAAATCCATCAATGTAATCCACCATATAAACAGACGGAGAAAAAAGACACATGATCATCTCACTAGATGCCGAAAAAGCCTTTGACAAAATCCAACACCCCTTCATGATAAAGGTCTTGGAGAAATCAGGGATAACAGGAACATACCTTAACATAATAAAAGCAATATACAGCAAGCCGACAGGCAACATCAAATTAAATGGAGAGAAACTCAATGCAATTCCTCTAAAATTGGGGATAAGACATGGCTATCCACTCTCTCCATACCTCTTCAATATTGTCCTTGAAGTCCTAGCTAGAGCAATAAGACAACAAAAGGAGATCAAGGGAATACAAATCAGAAAGGAAGAAGTCAAACTCTCACTATTTGCAGATGATATGATAGTCTACATAAGTGACCCTAAAAACTGCCAGGGAACTCCTACAGCTAACAAACACCTTCAGCAAAGTAGGAGGATACCAGATTAACTCAAAAAATCAGTAGCCCTATTATACGGATGACAAATGCAGAAAAGAAATCAAAGAAACATCACCCTTCACAATATCCATAAGCAACATAAAATATCTTGGGGTAGTACTAATCAAAGAAGTGAAAGACTTGTATCTTAAGAATTGTGTGTCTTTAAAGAAAGAACTTAAAGCAGATACCAGAAAATGGAAAGATCTCCCATGCTCTTGGATAGGTAGGATCAACATAGTAAAAATGGCAATCTTGCCAAAAGCAATCTACAGATTCAATGCCATCCCCATCAAAATCCTAACACCATTCTTCACAGACCTTGAAAGAACAATTCTCAACTTTACATGAAAAACAAAAGACCCAGGATAGCCAAAACAACCCTGTACAATAAAGGAACTTCCAGATGCATCACCATCCCCGACTTCAAGCTCTATTATAGAGCTATAGTCCTGAAAACAGCTTGGTATTGGCACAAAAATAGACAGGTAGACCAATAGAATAGAGTTGAAAACTCTGATATTAATCAACACACCTACGAATACCTGATTTTTGACAAAAAAATCCAAATTTGTACGATGGGACAAAGAGAACATCTTCAACAAATGGTGCTGGCATAACTGGTTGCAGACATGTAGAAGACTGCAAATAGACTCAAGCCTATTGCCATGGACAAAACTCAAGTCAAACTGGATCAAAGACCTCAACATAAACCCAGCCACACTGAAGCTATTAGAAGATAAAGTGGGAAATACCCTTGAATTAATTGGCACAGGAGACCTCTTCCTGAACATAACACTAGTGGCACAGACACTGAGATCAACAATTGATAAATGGGATCTCCTGAAACTGAGAAGCTTCTGTAAGGCAAAGGACACAGTCAGCAAGACAAACGGCAGCCCACAGACTGGGAAAAGATATTCACCAGCCCCACATCTGACAGAGGGCTGATCTCCAAAATATACAAAGAACTCAAGAAGCTAGTCTCCAAAACACCAAACAATCCAATTAAATACAGGGGTACAGAACTAAATAGAGAATTCTCAATAGAGGAATCTAAAATGGATGAAAGACACATAAGAAAGTGTTCCACATCCTTAGCCATCAGGGAAATGCAAATCAAAACAACTCTGAGATACCATCTTACTCCTGTCAGAATGGCTAAAATCAAAAACACCAGTGACAGTTTATGCTGGAGAGGTGTGGAGAAAGGGGATCACTTCTCCACTGCTGGTGGGACTGCCAAGTTGCACAGCCTCTTTGGAAATCAATAAGGTGACTCCTCAAGAAAATGGGAATCAGTCTACCACAAGATCCAGCAATTCCACTCTTAGGCATATACCCAAAAGAAGCACATTCATACAACAAGGGCATCTGTTCAACCATGTTCATAGCAGCATTATTTGTAATAGCCAGAAACTGGAAGCCGCCTAGATGCCCCTCAACCGAAGAATGGATAGAGAAAATGTGGTACATTTACACAATGGAGTACTGCTCAGCAGGGAAAAAATGGAATCTTGAAATTTGCAGGGAATTGATGGAACTAGAAGAAACCATTCTGAGTGAGGTAACCCAATCACAAAAAGACAAACATGGTATGTACTCACTCATATGTGGATTTTAGACATAGAGTAAAGGATTACCAGCCTACAATCCACACTGCCAGAGAAGCTAGGAAACAAGGAGGACACTAAGAGAGACATACATGCTCCCCTGGAGAAGGGGAAGGGTCAAGATCTCCTGAGCAAATTGGGAGCATGGGGGGAGGGGGGAGGGAGCTAGGAGAATGAGAAGGGAAGAAGAGGAGGGGTGAGGAGGACATGAGGGAGCAGAATGGTTGAGTCAGGGGAAGAATAGATGATAACAAGAATGGAGATATCATAATAGAGGGAGACACTTTAGGTTTACAGAGAAATCAGGCACTAGGGAAATGTCTGGAGATCTACAAAGATGACACCAACTAACAATCTAAGCAACAGAGGAGAGGCTACCTTAAATGTCCTCTCCTGATAATGAGATTGATGACTGACTTATATGTCACCTGATAGCCCTCATCCAGCAGCTGGTGGAAGTAGAAGCAGACACCCACAGCTAGTCACTGAACTGAGCAGGAACCCAGATACAGAAAACGACAAGTGAAGAGCAAAGGGGTCCAGACCAGGCTGGTGAAACCTACAGAAACAGCTGACCTGAACATCGGAGAACTCTTGGTCCCCAGACAGATAGCTGGGATACCAGCATGGGACTGATCCAGACCCCAGGAACATAGGTTTCAGTGAAGAAACCTCGGACATCTACGGGACCTGCTGTAGGAGTTCAGTACTTATCCCTAGCATAGGTGTGGACTTTGGGAGCCCATTCCACATAGAGGAACACTCCCTGAGCCAAGACTCATGGGGGTGGGCCTAGGCCCTATCCCAAAGGATACGATAGACTCTTATGACCCCCCCTATGGAAGGCCTCACCATCCAGGGGGAGCAGAAAGGATATGTGATAGGTAGAGTTTTAGTTGGGGGGATGGTAGGGGAGGACGGGAGGGAGAAGGGAACTGGGATTGTCATGTAAAACAATCCTGTTTCTAATTCAAATTTTTAAAAATCTGAAAAAAAAAGTGGAGTGCAGAACTAAATGGAGAATTCTCAACAGAGGAATCTAAAATGGCTGAAAGACACATAAGAAAGTGCTCAACTTCCTTAGGCATCAGGGAAATGCAAATCAAAACAACTCTTGAGATATCATCTTACTCCTGCCAGAATGGCTAAAATCAAAAATGCCAATGACAGTCTATGCTGGAGAGGGTGTGGAGAATGAGGAACTCGCCTCCATTATTGTTGGGTATGCAAACTTGTACACCCACTTTGGAAATCAGTATGGTGGTTTCTCAAGAAAATGGGAATCAGTCTACCTCAAGATCCAGCAATTCCTCTCTTGGGCATATACCCAAAGAATATACACTCATACAATAAGGACATATGTTCAACTATGTTCATAGCAGCATTATTTGTAATAGCCAGAACCTGGAAGCAACCTAGATGCCCCTCACCTGAAGAATGGATAGAGAAAATGTGGTACATTTACACAATGGAGAACTACTCAGCGGAAAAAAGCAATGGAATCTTGAAATTTGCAGGCAAATGGATGGAACTAGAAGAAACTATCCTGAGTGAGGTAACCCAGTCACAAGAAGACAAACATGGTATGTACTCACTCAGATATGATTTTTAGACATTGAGCAAAGGATGACCAGTATTTAATCCTCACTACTAGAGGAGCTAGTAAACAAGGAGGATCCCAAGAGAAGATGCCATAGTCCCTCGAAGAAGGCAAAGGGGACAAGAACCCCTGAACAAAGTGGGAGCACGGGGCGTGGGTGGAGAGGAAGGAGGTGGGAAGGGAAGAAGGGGAGGGGGAGGAGGACTGAGACAGGGGAGGGATAGAGGAGGGCAGGAAAGGAGATGCCTTGATAGAGGGAGACAGCACAGGTGTGGAGAGAGGTCTGGCACAGAGTAAATGTTAGGGGATCCACAGGGATGACCCCAACTAAAAATCCAAGCAGTGGTGGAGAAAATGCCATTGGTGCCCTTTCCCTATAATGAGATTGGTGTCTACCTTGGTTTCCATTCCTAGAGCCTTCATTTAGTAGCTGTTAGAAGCAGAAACAGGCACCCACAGCTAAGCACTGAACCATACCCCTGGAATCCAATTGTGGAGAGGGAGGAGGGATGAGCAAAGAAGTCAAGATGGTGTTGTAGAAACATGAGGAAACAGTTGACCTGACCTAGTGAGAGCAAAGAGATCCTAGTCATAAAGCTGGGGAAACAGCATTGGACCAAACCAAGCCCTCTGAATGTGGGTGCCAGCTAGGAGGCCAAGACAGTCTATGGGACCTCTGACAGTGGAGCCATCTTTAACCCTTGAGCACAAATGGACTCTGGGAGCCCATGCCCTATGGAGGGAGACTATTGCAGCCCAGATACAGCAAGGAGGGCCTAGGCCTCCCCCAAATGATATGACAGACTTTGAAGTCCCTGGTGGAGGGCCTCACTATCCCTGGGGAGGAGTTGGGGGGTGGGTTGGGTGAATTGGTGGGGAATATGGGAGATTGGGAGGCATAGAAAATGGGGGAATGGATATGTAAATATAAGTAGTAATTAAAGAATTTACATAAGAAAAGAAAAAAGAAAACGTTTCCTATGTTGAATGATGAAGGCCTTTTTATTTGGTTTTATTCTCAGGTTCATCTTTTTGTGGTTCTGTGTGGATACAAGCCAGCACACTTCCACATGACTTCATTATACCTTTTAATCCTGGTGAATCCTTCCTGCACCCCTGCACAACCATCAGTCCTGTTACCCTAACCCTCACATCCACACCCCTGCTTAAATCATTTCACCCTCTCTGTACAGACTACCACCGGCTGGCTGGTTCGCTCTGTAAGTAAGGCTTTTCCCTATTAAATACCCTTATATTTCTACCTGACTCCGTATTGGTAATTTCCTACTATAAAGGTTTCCTATGTTGAATGATGAAGGCCTTTTTATTTGGTTTTATTCTCAGGTTCATCTTTTTGTGGTTCTGTGTGGATACAAGCCAGCACACTTCCACATGACTTCATTATACCTTTTAACCCTGGTGAATCCTTCCTGCACCCCTGCACAACCATCAGTCCCATTACCCTAACCCTCACATCCACACCCCTGCTTAAATCATTTCACCCTCTCCACTTTCCTTTTGCCTTTGTTCTAGCATGCCATCCACCTTTAACCCCTCGTTGCTGAGTATTTACATGTTTGTTTGTTTGTGTATTTGTTTTTGTCAACTTCAAACAGGCTACAGTCATCTGGGAAAAGGAAACTCCAATGACAGAAGGCCATCACCAAACTGACCCGTAGGGAAGCCTGTAGAGAATAGTCTTGATGGATGATGGGTGTAAGGGGGACCAGGGCACTGTGGGCACCCTGGGCCAGTGGTCCTAGAATGAATAGGAAAGGAAAGCAGGCTGAGCAAGCCAGGAGGAGAAAGCCAGTAAGCAGCACCGCTCATGGCCTCTGCTTCAGTTCCTGCCTCCAGGTTTCTACACTGAGTTCCTACCTTGACTCCCAAAGTCGACACAGGAGTCGCAGACGGTTGTGAGATGCCATAGGTAGACACTAAGGTCTCTGCAAGAGCAGAAAGTGCTCTTGACGGTATAGTCACTTCTCCAGCCCTGCCCCTCCCTAGTTCTTCTGCTCTCCATTCACATTAAAGTGAACAGGCATATGAAAGAATGTATAAATACTGTGGGAGAATGGGATGCAGATATTGAACAATTTTATATCATTTTAAAGCTATCTACCTCTTAAAATTTATAATCGTATCTTCATGTTCACTCTGGTGAACATGACATTTGCTCAGTTTTTGAAACAGCAATCAAACTCTACCCTGCAGCGAGTGGCACGCCACCACATCTCATATCTATTAGATAACTACAACATTATGTTCAAACATTCTTCTACCCACCTATTATCCCCAGGTCTATGTATCTAATTAATCAGATCTGAACAGCATACTGAAAATCCAAGGGATATGCTGGGTTTATTGATAATGACTGTTCAAGAAGTCTCATTGCTCTCTATCATCCTGCATTACACAGGGTTACACGGAGTACCTAAGACTTATCAGGGTTTTGTGACAACATTAGGAGACAAAATAGAGATGAGAAATCTTGTATCTTAGATGACTGCATGAACAGAGGTCAGTCATCTCTCCTGACCCACACTCTGGTTCTGCCCTGTGATATCACGAACCACACCAATTTCATTTTAACCTCTATAGTATTTATTGCATCTATTCCCAACAGCTTGACTGAATACCATGATGCTCAGAACTCTTAATTTGACACAGGGATGAGGGAGTGTGCTCAAGTTCACACACGCAGAAACGGCAGAGCCAACAGGAAGTCAAGCAGTGCTCAACTCTTGCCCATCTCAGTGTCTGACAATGAGTGGACCCTGAGTCAACCTCATCTCCTGCTCACTTTCACCATTTCCCATCCAAAGGCTTTGGAAAGGAGAAGCTTGTGTTTCCTGAGAGCATACCTAGATTTAGAGACTGGAAGAACAGATGGAAACCTGCAAGAGGTACCTTTCCTTTGAGACACAGCCATGAACTAAGATGGACTGAACTAATTATTAATGACAGAATAGGGATGTCCTGGTGTCTTTTCGGTTACACATTTACTTGATATAGGGATCTACATCTCAGGAGCAGTCTTAGACATGAGAGACAACTAGGTACATAGGTTGGTGGAAGATAGATATACCAACCCATAGATAGATAGATTATAGATAGATAGATTGATAGATACAAAGATAGATCACAGAGTCTATCTCTGATTTCCTAGCATGAAACTCCTAATATCATGTAATCTATAAAGATGTAGAGGTTTTCTAAGTAAAAAATGACCTGTGCCCCATAAGTGGCCTGAGGATGTAAGCTGGTCACCTGAATCCCTACAGCAGAATTAGAGGATTAGGATTTTTTTCAGTCCCCACCCTAACCTGTGCACTGAGGAGACAGGACAAGGGTTAAGTTGACCACAAATCCTTAGTATTTGTTTTAAGCTATATGGTTTTTTCTTTTTTATTCTTTCATAACTTCAAACATATAACTTGCGTTAAGTAATATTTTAATCAATTATCCCAATTTGTGTCTCCTAAGATTCCCAAAGGACAGGCTTTGGGGAGCTGGATGTGTTGAAAATTTCATAAGCATTTTTGGTAAAAAAAAAAAATACATAATGGTGCAACTGACATGGGAAGAAATACACACATTGTAGAAATTTGAATGCAAATAGTCCTATAGGCTCAGAAGTTTGAATGCTTGATATCTAGCTAGTGGAGCCGTTTGGGAAGAACTAGGAAGCATGGTCTTGTTGGAGGAGATGTGGGTCTTTTGGGAGGAATTATGTCACTGGAGATGGCCTTGAGATTTCTAAAGAATACCCAAGGTCTCTCTCTCTCCCCCTCTCTCTCTTTCTCTCTCTCTCCATCTCCTCTCTCTCTCTCCTCTACCTCTCTTTCTGTTTCTCTGCCTGCATTTGTGAATCAGATGTGATCTCTAAGATGCTACTCCAGGAACATGCCTGCAGGTCTGCCACTATGCCTGATACCATGATGATTATGTACTAACACACTGAAACTATAAGCAAGCATGCAAGTAAATATTTTTCTTTGTAAGTTGTCTTAGCAATGGTATTCACAGTAATAGAAAAGTAGCTAAGATATAGGTTAACTGCCAAACCACCCCAAGTAACACACACACACACACACACACACACACACACACACACACTTTTCTTACCTGATCTAGGATAGGTCACTACAATGACATCATCATCTTTCACCAAAAAATTCTGAGCAAAAGACAAAGACTCCTCACTATGGAAGCCACGTAACATCCGAAGCCCCTCAAACAAGAAGATATTGTCAGTCATCTTGACTTAGTTGTGGGCTTCAGTGAGGCTCCCCGAGAATGCTGGATCACTCAAGAGTTGAATGTAAATGGACCTTATATGCTCCAGAGGAGTCTTGTTAAGAGCCCATGAGTCAGCCTGGTAGTGTTAGCACACCCCTTTATTCCCAGAACTCTGGAGTCAGAGGCAGGTAGATCTACATGAGTTCAATGCCAGTCTTATCTACAAGAGCTAGTTCATGACAGCTAGGGCTACACGGAGAAACCCTGTCTTGAACAACCAAAAGAAACAAAGAGCTCATCTGTCAATAAAGAGCAAAGCGCAATGACAGTCCTCTAGAGTTCCAAGAAGAGCAGAACTTACACAAGTTTGAGAGTTAAAAGATGGGTGGGATTTGGCAGCAGAGTGGCAGTATTAAATGTGACAACCCATTCAGAGTTTTGAAATAGGAAAAAATAAGCCCTCCAACAGTAATGACTGGACAATGGCACATTTTTTTTTCAGCAACATTACCTGGTCTTTTTGTTGCACTTGAGGTCATTCTTGAAAAATAGGCAATGTAAGTAGAGCTTTAAGTAATTAACAAAATCTGTCAATAGGTCAGTATTTAAATATTGGTCTTTTCAGCCTTATTCTACTTCATTACCCCCCTCTTTATCCTTCCTAACACCTTTTGAATCTCTCTTGAAAGTACGGCTTGATAACACCTGGTGTATCATCTACAGCGTTATTGTTTTTATTCTAGTTCTGAAGAACCTGGACAGCGTGTTTAAGACACATGGTCCTAACAGAAGTCCTGGCACTTTCATCCTAAGAGTTTCCATTAGCAAAGCCAGCCAGGGTCCCCATGGGGTCCATATTGTACTTCATTGTCTCTCAGGTGTACCTCAACCCTTAATCTTTTCTATAACTTTTTACCATTTTCTCCTATTATTTCTGGCTGACCAGCATAAAAATGGCATTCTTCATTTAAAGCCATGGATACAACTCCCTGTCAGCAGTCATCAAATCCTCTATGGATTTGGAGGAACACTGCTGCCAGTGAATCAATCTGATTTTGAAGGGTGACTATGCTTGCTTGTAAAGTCAGTTCCCCCAAAATTGTCATCTTGTCCTCTGGTCACTTGTCCATAAACTGTCACTAGCTGAGGCCATCTGCAAAATGAATCTCATTCTGTTTTATTGGGGTGGGCAGTTCCATCACAGAATGAGGAGGTCTGAGGGATGATCCATGGCTGGTGCATTCCCAAGCAGCACTACCTGGAGAAGAGAAGGCAGGACCCCTCTGGGGGCAGTAAGTTATGCTGATGACTGTCCAGGAATTGGCAATGCCCTGGGACAAGGTTGCTCTGCAGACTGATTGATGTAACAGAGTCAGAGACACTGAGTGGGGACTGCATAGCTGCTCATCCACAGGCTCAGGAGGCCATCAGGAGGCAGAGTGGGCACTGAGCCATTGTCCCCATTCTGAGGTTGTTTTGAGATGGCCAGTTTCAGAGGCTGCTCTGGGACATCTCTCACAGTCCACTCCTGGTTCAGGTCTACAGCCTCCATGGCTTGATACCTGCAACTTAAGAGCTAAGGTGTCCCGTCCTGCAGGACATCAACCTGGGGCAAGAGAGTCAGGGATAGGGAATGGGGACAAGGGACACAGAAAGAATGACCACAAGACAGGATTCTGATCAAGTGGCAAACTTTACTTTTCTCTGGATAGTTTATATAGTCAGGATATGGGGAGGGGCAGAATGGGTTGTTTGTGCACCAGGTGTTGGTATAGGCAGGATATTAGGAAGCCACAAAGTGGATGTTTGGCAGGGTAAAGAGTTCATGAGTAAGAGGTCCAGGGAGGGTTGCCTAGGTGACTGAGCCTGTGGGGGAGGACTGGGTCAGGTTGTTTCTTTTCTTGAGCTGAGGTTCTAAGGAGCTGCTATGTAAAGGTTAACTATGTGGCCCGCCAAGCATGGCCTAGGATCTCATGCCCAGCCCTGAGACTTGGCTCCCAGCATATTCCCCCTTCCTTGTATAAAAAGAAGTGGCCAAATTTTTCAGCAGAGGGGAATAGAGGCCTGGCCCCCTGTTGGAGAATCTATGTGGATTTTATACAGACATTTTTCTCTGACCTCGGGGATAGCTTCTCAGAGCCATCTGAAAGGCAGGACTGTCGGGATGCCTTTTGTGGGGGTGGGGACGTTTTAGGACATCGACCTCATTGCACGCAGGCATATTCCTCAGAAGACGAGGTCTCCTTGCAGTACCATCGAGGTCTGCACCTCTGAAGCTGGCGTGGGGAAGTGGTTGGTATTGGACCAGGACAGGCTGAGTGGCAGAGCCCACTTGTTGCTTGACAAAGGCCACAGGTTGATTAAAGGCCCAAGGGCAGAAGGAAAATAACAATTGGAGCCCTATCAGGGGTCCAAGGAGGGAAGGGTTAACCATGGGGAAGTAGTAGGAAGGGGTAGAAGGAAGCCAAAAGGAGTAACAGGAGGTTATTTTCCCATATGAGTGACGTCAACCAAGCCAATCATTGAGTCGGTGTCATTGAGCTCATTTTCAGGGGAGCGCAGGATGGGTTGATCAGGACATTGGACAGCACTGTCAGACACAGGACTGTCAGCATGTGTTCAGACATACAGCCATGTTCTCCTGACATTAAAGTTACCTCACAACATAATGATATTGAAAACACTGTACTTTCTGTAGAGCCAGAAACCGAAACTGCAGCAGCAGAAATAATTACAAAAGTGGAAATTCCAGCACGTAATAAATGTCCCACAAAGTACCCCAAAACAAAGAAGCACTTGGTCAATGAATGGTTAAGCGAGAAGAATGAGAAGACAGGAAAACCTTCAGACAGCTTTCAGAAAGGCCTCTGCGCATAACTACAGATCCAGAGGTGTTAGCTACACAGCTCAATTCTTTGCCAGGTCTCACTTACAGCCCCCATGTATACTCTATTCCTAAGTATTATATTAGATTTACATCACCATTCCTTTTGGAAAAAAAGAGAAGAAAAGAAAACACTGAAAACATTTCTGGCTCATGCAAAAAGCAAAAGTGGAAACGCCAAGAGCGGCACTTTGGGCAGAGATTTTTTCAGGCCCCAAAGTCTCAGAATAGGAATCCCTCCTGACATCCGTATCTCTCTGCCCTCCTGCATTGCAGAGCCAGCTTAGAATCTCGGTCAAACTTAACCTCTCTGACTCCATGACCTCACTTGAAACTTCCCAGCATTCCCCAGGAATCAACAAGGAAAACAGTGTTGGCCACTGTAGCAGTGGATGCACTCGCAAGCCAGGTGCAGAAGCAAAGAGGCACTGACAGCTTCAAATGTAATAGCATTAAGAAGATTGTGTCAAGCTTTCTTTCTTTTACTTTTTAAACCAACCTGCCATGGGCTTCTCACTAGTGACCTTCCCTAGCCTGGCCCCGTCCCACACTGTACTGCTGCACTTGGTGTCTTATGAACCCATCTGGTCTGCCATGTTGTCAGACGATCAACTCTTGGAGGCAGTTGCCAACTCTAGCCCATTTCTTTTCATTAATGGTTCCTTCCTGGGGGAACCAGGGACAAAGATCCCAGATAAAGAGGAAGAACTTTTTTTAATTGTTTCTTTTAATCCCAGTTCCTCAAGTCTTGAGGGATTCTTTGATCCCAGAAAGATATAAATCTTCCTTGCTAATGTTCTCAATTGTTTTTTTTTTTCCTTAACACAAGTTCCCTGCGTCTTGAGGGATTCTGTGATCCCAGAAAGAAATAAATCTTCCTTGCTAAATGCTTGTCCCATTACTCACCTTTTCCACATAGGTGGTGCTCATGAACCGAAAGTCCCACGTGCTGGGCAGGCCTCTGGGTCTTCCTCCAACCGAGGCTCACAGTCGACCTTGTCGTAGACGCCTCACTGCATGGACAGGCCCTTCCCTCTAATGAGCACTGAAGTTCCCAGACCCCCGACTCTATCCAGCCCCAAGTTGGGCGCCAGTTGTCCCAACCTGCATGACATCAACCTGGAGCAAGAGAGTCAGGGATAGGGAATGGGGACAAGAGACGCAGAAAGAACGACCACAAGACAGGATTCTGATCAAGTGGCAAACTTTACTTTTCTCGGGCTAGTTTACATAGTCAGGATATGGGGAGGGGCAGAATGGGTTGTTTGTGCACCAGGTGTTAGTGTAGGCAGGACATTAGGAAGCCACAAAGTGGATGTTTGGCAGGGTAAAGAGTTCATGAGTAAGAGGTCCAGGAAGGGTTGCCTAGGTGACTGAGCCTGTGTGTGGAGGACTGGGTCAAGTTGTTTCTTTTCTTGAACTGAGGCTCTAAGCAGGTAAAGGTTAACTATGTGCCCTGCCAAGCATGGCCTAGGATCTCATGCCCAGCCCTGAGATTTGTCTCCCAACACTAAGGGAGTGCTAAGAGTTGGGCAAATTTTTGTGCAGTGTCAATCAAGTCTTTCAAGAACTGTGGGAAGTGAGTGTGTCCATACTTTCATGGGTCCTCTGAGGTGTTGGAGGGCACTGGACATGGTTGGACAGACAGGATCTCAAAAGGAGACTAACCACATTTACAGAGCATGCAATATTCCCTAAACAGTAAAAGTGACAGAATTCTGCCCAGTGAAAATCTTGATTCTTTGTAATGTTTGCTCAGTGTCATTTCAATGTTCTACTTAATCTCTCAACCCAACCCAATGATTGGTAGCATGAGTCCAAGCTCCATTTAATCCCCTGTGTGGAAAGGAAACTCTTCTACCCAAAAGTACACACTACAACAAGCAAGTATTGGTCCAGTCTGCTGGTGAAATATCATTGAAGACCACTTCCAGATGTTTAAAAGGGTACAAAGGATCCTGGTTTTCTAACAGCTTGGGGGTCCTTGGTCCCTGCTTGGTATTGTTCCAAGCACTTTGGAGATAGGCTTTGCCAACATGTTTGGTCAATGTTGGCAACGTTCAGGCCAACAAATATCTTTGCAACAATTCTTGTAGGTTAGTTTTTCCAGATAGGTTGTTCCAAGAGCTTGCCAGAATTGGCTGGGAATGGTCATCTCAGCGTTTACTATTTTCCTGTCTGTGATAACCATCCAGCCCTCCTGGTTTCAGCAGCCTCTTCTTCAGTTGTTCTTTTTCTTCCTTCTGTCTTTCTTCTGGGGCATAATGGAGGAGACTGTGGTGACATGTCCCCATGGAATCCATCTTGGCACTTTGTGTGACCCTAACAGTGCACTGGTGCCACAGTTCAAGGGGTTTTGGAGGTGAGCAGACAGCCTCTAGGAGCTGTAGGATTTTTTTCTATTTTAAATTTTGTTGTCATCTGAGGATAGCAGTTCCTTCTCTCAATATATTTCACCTTTAAATTGCTATTCCTCCTCTTGTAGGCTTTAGGTCCCATTAGTAAAACATTCCATGTATGAATTGAAAGCAGTGTGTCATTCACATCCAATCATGAGGAGAAAATCTCTTCCATAATTAATCCACACTGATGGAAGAGCTTTCATCCTCTTCAGGCAAGCATATGACTAGTTAACATAGTTGTAGACTTTTTGCATGGAGGAAGGGCCTGGTGTTTGCCACAGTGGCAGGGCAGAGGTCTGTGTTATTAGCTGGTCTTTTGACTGTCTTATAACCCATGGCAGTAGCAATTGTAACTGTTTTACCTGTGTTGTAGAATCATGATGAGACCTTGAGGAGCCAGAGTCCCATGCAATGAAACCAGAGTCTCTAACTCCAGTCTGCACCCCACACACTGACTCAGCAGGTGAAGAGAATGCCACCCTGAACTCAAGGGAGGGCAAGTTTTTAAAGGAAACTAGACCATAAGTTGGAGGTTACATGCCTTCTGGGGAGGGTCAGGGACAGGCAGTCAAGTCAATTTTTTAAGTTACTGCTCAGACCATTGATGCCAAAACATAAACAACTAGCAGGATACATGTAAGTCCATCTGGGAATCATTAACTGCTGATGGGATGCCTGTGGTACATCTGGAACTCCTAAAGTTCATCGTCCTGTGTGGTGACACCTTGCTTGTGCAAATAAAGATTCTCTGAAGATCAGAGAATGGAGCTTGCACAAGCTAAACATAAGATCTGGAGCTTCTCATTGGATGAATGTAGGGTCTTGCTCAAACTTCTGCTGTCACAACAGAGCCTGGTCACCAGATGTGTTACATAGTGGCTCCCTAAGTCATCACAGTAGCCAGTTGTTGGTGGCATCACAGCCAGAATTTAATCTTCTGGAGATGCTAACCAGGGTACTTCCTTCAAAGAATGCACTTTTTGGAAACTAGTGGAGACCAAGTGTTGGAAAGAAGTTGTCTCACCTAAAATCCCCAAGGCAGGCATTGTCGGGAGCAAATGAGGAGTGTGAATGTCCACTTGCTTGGATTCTCACAATGGGACACCTGTCAAAGAGTTGGGTAGAATAGATGACACACCAGTAAAGATAGGAGGGTTACAGGTTATGACAATGTGACAACTGGAGTCTACTGAAATTAATAGTCTTCATCCTTTCTTTTTTATATAAATAACTTACTTCTTTTTATTATTTTCATTGACTAATTCACTTATTTTTCCATTTTATTTAAATTAGAAACAAGATTGTTTTACATGTCAATCCCAGTTCCTGGTCCCTCCCCTACTCCCCTGCCCCCCAATAGCACCCTACCTATACCATGCAATTTCTGCTCACCAGAGAGGGTGAGGCCTTCGATGGGGGTCTCCGGAGTCTGTCATATCCTTTGGAAAAGGGCCTAGGTCCTCCCCACCTCTGTCTAGGCCCAGGGAGTATCCCTCTATGTGGGATGGGATCCCAAAGTCCATTCCTATGCTAGGGATAAGTACTGATCTTCAAGAGGCCCCACAGATTTCCGAGGCCTCCTCACTGAAACCAACATTCATGGGATCTGGATCAGCCCCATACTGGTTTCCCAGCTATCAGTCTGTGGACCATGAGCTCTCCCTTGTCCAGGTCAGCTGTTTCTGTGGGTGTCTCCAGCCTGGTCTTGACCCCTTTGCTCATCACTCCTCCCTCTCTACAACTGGATTCCAGTTCGGTTCAGTGTTTAGCTGCGGGTGTCTGCTTCTGCTTCCATCAGCTGCTGAAGGAAGGCTCTAGGATAGCATATGAGTTAGTCATCAATCTCAATACCAGGGGAGGGCATTAAGGTAGCCTCTCCTCTGTTGCTTAGATTGATAGTTGGCGTCATCCTTGTAGGTCTCCTGACAATTCCCTAGTGACTGATTTCTCTTTAAACCTATAATGGCTCGCTCTCATCCTGCTCTCCTCTATTCTTCCCCCAACTTAACCTTCCTGCTCCCTCATGTTCTCCTTACCCCTCTTATTCTCCCCTTCTCATTCTCCTAGCTCACTCTCCCCTCTCCCCATGCTCCCAAATTGATGAGATCTTGTCCCTTTAACCTTCTCCGGGGGGCATGTATGTCTCTCTTAGAGTCCTCCTTGTTTCCTAGGTTCTCTGGCAGTGTGGATTGTAGACTGGTAATTTGAATTTCAAGATTCCATTGTTTTTTTTCTGCTGAGTAGTACTCCATTGTGTAAATGTACCACATTTTCTCTATCCATTCTTCAGTTGAGGGGCATCTAACTTGCTTCCAGATTCTGGCTATTACAAGTAATGCTGCCATGAACAACTGGAACAGATGTCCTTGTTGTATGAATGTGCTTCTTTTGGGTATATGCCTAAGAGTGGAATTGCTGGATCTTGTGGTAGACTGATTCCCATTTTACTGAGGAATCGCCATACTGATTTTCATAGTGGCTGTAAAAGTTGGCACTCCCACCAGCAGTGGAGGAGTGTTCCCCTTTCTCCACATCCTCTCCAGCATAAACTGTCATTGGTGTTTTTTATTTTAGCCATTCTGATAGGAGTAAGATGGTATGTCAGAGTTGTTTTGATTTGCATTTCCCTGATGGCTAAGAATATTGAGCACTTTCTTATGTATCTTTCAGCCATTTTAGATTCCTCTGTTGAGGAATATACTATAGAGTTCTGCACACCACTTTTCAATTGGATTATTTGATGTTTTTGGAAACTAGCTTCTTGAGTTCTTTGTAAATTTTGGAGATCAGCCCTCGGTCAGATGTGGGGTTGGTGAAGATCTTTTCCCTTCTGTGGGCTGCCATTTTGTCTTGCTGACTATGTCCTTTGCCTTACAGAAGCTTCTCAGAAATGCAGCTCAAAACCACTCTGAGATACCATCTTACTCCTATCAGAATGGCTAAAATCAGTAACACCAATGACAGTTTATGCTGGAAAAGATGTGGAGAAAGAGGAACTCTCCTTCATTGCTGCTGGGAGTGCAAACTTGTACAGCCACTTTGGAAATCAGTATGACAGTTTCTCAGGAAAATGGGAATCAGTCTACCTCAAGATCCAGCAATTCCACTCTTGGGCATATACCTGAATAATGCACATTCATACAATAAGGACATATGTTCAACTATATTCATAGCAGCATTGTTTGTAATAATCTGGAAGCAAACTAGATGCCCCTAAACTGAAGAATGGGTAGAGAAATTGGGGTACATATACACGATGGAGTACAACTCAGAGGGAAAAAAAGCAATGGTATGTAGGGGAAGCTGTAGCCATGCCTACTTAGGGGCTGGCTACAGGTGTGCCTGACCACACTTGTGAGGGCGTGGTCAGAGTGACGTAGTGTGACTGGTTTTGCGCTTTCGGTTTCTCTTTGCTGCTTGCTGTACAGACCGCTACCACGCCGGCTGGCTAGGTTGCTCTGTAAGTAAGGCTTTTCCCTATTAAATACCCTTATATTTCTACTTGACTCCGTATTGGTAATTTCCCACTATAATGGTATCTTGAAATTCACAGGCAAATGAGTGGAACTAGAAGAAACCATCCTGAGTGAGGTAACCCAGTCACAGAAAGACAAACATAGTATGTACTCACTCGTATATGGATTTTAGACATAGAGAAAAGGATTACCAGTCTACAATCCACATCACCAAAGGAACTAGGAAATGAGGAAGACTCTAAGAGAAGAATGCATGGTCCCCCAGAGAAGGGAAAGGGGACAGGATCTCCTTAGCTAATTGGGAACATATGGGTAGGGAAGACAGAGTGGGGAGAAAGAGTGGGGGTGAAGAGGAGGAAATGGGGGAACAGGAAGGTTGAGTTAGGGGAAGAATAGAGGAGAGCAGATCTGGCACTAGGGAGATTTCCAGAGATCTACAAGGATGAAACCAACTGGCAATCTCAGCAGTAGTGAAGAGGCTACCCCAAATACCCTTCCCCTACAATGAGACTGATGACTACCTAATATGCCATCCTAGAGACTTCATCTAGTGGCTGACGGAAGTAGAGGCAGACACCAACAGCTAAACGCTGAACTGAACTATGGCACCTAGTTGTAGAGAAGGAGGAGTGATGAGCAAAGAGGTCAAGACAGGGCTGGTGAAACCCACAGAAACAGCTGACCTGAACAAGGGGGAGCTCATGGACCACAGACTGATGTCTGGGTGGCCAGCAAGGGACTGATGAAGACCCCTGAACGTGGATGTCAATGAGGAGGCCTTGGCACTCTATGGGACCTCTGGTAGTGGATCAATATTTATCCCTGGCATAAGAATAGACTCTGGGAGGCCATTCCATGTGGTGTAAGGATGCCCTCTCAGCCTAGAAACATAGGGGAGGGTCTAGGCCCTGCCCTGGATGATATAACAGACTTTGGGGATCCCCCATGGGGGGCCTTACCCTCCCTGGAGAGCAGAGGGGGGATGGTGTGAGGGTTGGTGGGGGTGGGGGAGGAAGGCAGGGAGAATTGATTGACATGTGAAGCGGGCTTGTTTCTGATTTGAGTTAATAAACAATAATTTCTTGGGAGACAACAGCTAACATGGTGTCTGTAAGTCCATCTGTAACTCATTAACTGCTGACAGAATGCCTGTAGTATATCTGTAACTTATGAAGTCCATAGTCCTGTGTGGTGATATCTTGCTTGTGCAAGAAAAGCTGGTCTGAATGTCAGAGAAAGGAGCTTGCCATAGCTGACTATAGTGGTCAAGAGCTTCTGTTTGGCCACATCTAGGGTGCTTGCTCAAAGGTCTGCTGCCACAACACATTCCTAGAGCTGGGGTCAGCCCCTGGTTCCCAGAAGCCTTTAAATGGGAGTTCTCTCTTAATAGTGTAGTCTGTGAAGCCAGGTACATTTCCCTAGGTCCTCAGAGTAGCCAGTTGTGTTGGCAGCAGCCTGGTCTTGACCTCTTTGCTAATGGGGGTACTTCCTTCAAAGAATGCTCTTTTTTGGAACCTAATGGAGATGAAGTGTTGTAAAGAAATTGTCTCACCTAAAATCCTCAAGGCAGGCACTGTCTGCAGGGAAGGAAGAGTGTGATTGTCCGCTTGCTTGGCTTAGCACAATGGGGCACCTGGGAAAGAGTTGGATAGAAGAGATGACAAGCCAGTAAAGGTAGGAGGGCTGCAGGTCAGTAGGACAGTGTGGCAGCTGGAGTGTAATGAAATTAATAGTCTTCATTCTTTCATTCTAATTTTCCTTCAAAGCTGAGGACCACACAGGCAGGAGGGAATACATGCAGGATGTTTGGAAGATGACTGTTGCTCCCTCCATTCTCAGGGAAGTCTCCATGGCAACAGATTCCTTACCTCCAAATTTCAGCATCTTTGAATTGTTTGAGTAGAGATAACAACTCACAGGTCAAACTCCTAGATGCTTCTTGGAACACAACTGTCTTGCCATCAAATGCACACTTAATGTGGTTCTTCCAAGCTAACAGAGCATAAGGGGATACAATTCACACCTTTCATGTGGTTCCATCTAGGATGATATATTGGAGATGCCACAGTTTCTTCAGAAAAGACACCCAGGAGAACATGTGCTTGCTTCAAGTGTTCATCGGTAGCTGCCCGGGGGCTGAGCAAACACCCAGTTGAAGAGTTTCTGTGATTTGAATGATGTTAGGTTTGGAAAAGAGTCCATCTCATTGTGTAAAAATAACGTGCATTAATAGTTACAATAACACCTTTCCTACTGTAGAACTGCGGGCATGAAAATGTACCACATACCTGTCATCCCAGCTTCCGGAAGGCTGATAAAGGAACATCATGATCTTGAGGCTGGCCTAGGTAACATAGCAAGTTCAGGACCAGTCTAGTTTACATAGTCATATGATGGGGGAGGGCCTTCTCTGTATATGTTTATCTTATTGGTTGTTGAATAAAAGTACTGTTGGCCAATGAAGAAGCAGGTTAGGCGGGAGGAAGAGTCAAGGAGGATTCTGGGAAATGTAGTAAAAGGAAGTCTTGGGATACAGGCAGGAAGTGACATAGCAGGCAGACTCTTATATAAGCCAGGACAAGAAGGAAGCCATTCCTGTTTCTGTTCCTCCTGCTCTCATGTGATCCCAACAAGAGAAGATGCCAGCAGCTGGCGTCCAATAAGATAAGTCTTTATGGTTGATACTTAAGACTGAGCTAGCAGATGAGAAACCCCAGTCATTGGCCAAGCAGCATTTGTACCTAAAATAAGTCTCTGTGTGTTACTTGGGACCTGAACGTGGCATCGGGTGCTACTCAGGAAACCTGGCAGAAAGCACCCATGTGGCATCGGCTCAGGCATTTTGGAGTAAAGACTTATTGTTACAGTAATCTAGTCTCAGAAACAAACAAATGAACAACAACACAGCCCACATTTTCCAATTCTAGATTAATGTGAAAGGCAAAGGGAAATCAAGTAATTAATTTTTTATTAATATTTGAATTGAAAGGGAATCTCCACAGTCCTCAGTAGTTTTCTATATACACATATATTGAAAAGGTATTTACATATATATGAAAGATAAATTTGGAGATGGAGAGTTGCTGGGGTTAGAGGGAGGAACAGTAAGTAGTATTTAAATGCAGTGCTCATATAAGAAACTAAAAATAACATTAAAAATGAAAAACCTTCAAAAATGAAAAATCAATTTAATGTATTTTATTTAACTGCTATACGTACTTTTACATTTTTTTATTTATTCTTCTCTTATACAATACAATCCAACTGCAGCTTTGATTTCTCCCAGTTTCCCCTTGCCTCATTGTGGACAGAAGTTTCTGTCTGCCCAGTCCTGCAGCCCGTTGGTCCCAAATAAGGCAGAGAGAGTCTTACCTTTGTTTGTTTGTTTGTCTGTTTGTTTGTTTTTCTGAGAAAATTAAGGAATTTAATAATGTATAAAGTGACTGACCATTAACTTGTGAGTCTTAATTATTTTCTTTTTTTCTTCTTTAATTACTACTCATATTTACATACCCATCCTCTGTTCCCTTGCCCTTCCATCATCCCATGATGCCCCCAGACCCCCCAACCCATCCCCAACTCCTCCCCAGGGATAGTGAGGGTGGATGGAGGCTCTAGGAATGGAAACCAAGGTAGACACTGATCTCATTATAGGGGAAGGGCATCAATGGCATCCTCTCCACCACTGCTTGGATTCTTAGTTGGGGTCATCCCTGTGGATCCCCTAACATTTCCCCTGTGCCAGACTTCTCTCCAAACCTGTGCTGTCTCCCTCTGTCAAGGCTTCTCCTTTCTTGCTCTCCTCTATTACAACCCTGTCTCAGGCCTCTTATTCTCCTCCCCCTCCCCTTCTTCCCTTCCCACCCCCTTCCTCTCCAGCCATGCCCTGTGATCCCACTTTGCTCAGGGGTCTCATCCCCCTTCTGTTCTTCGAGGTACTATGCAGTCTTTTCCTAGGGTCCTCCTTGTTTCCTAGCTCCTCTGGCAGTGTGGATTGTAGGCTGGTAATCCTTTGCTCTATGTCGAAAAATCATATATAGGCTAGCACATACCATGTTTATCTTTTTGTGACTGGGTTACCTCACTCAGGATGGTTTCTTCTAGTTCCATCTTACTCCTGTCAGAATGGCTAAAATAAAAAACACCAATGACAGTTTATGCTGGAGAAGATGTGGAGAATGGGAAACACTCCTCCACTGCTGGGGGGAGTGCCAAATTGTACAGCCACTGTGGAAATCAGTATGGCGATTCCTCAGTAAAATGGAAATCAGTCTACCACAAGATCCGGCAATTCCACTCTTAGGCATATACCCAAAAGATGCACATTCATACAACAAGGACACCTGTTCAAGTTGTTCATGGCAGCACTATTTGTAATAGCCAGAATCTGGAAGCAAGTTAGATGCCCCTCAACTGAAGAATGGATATAAAAAATTGGCACATTTACACAATGGAGTACTATTCAGCAGAAAAAAAAACAATGGAATCTCGAAATTCAAAGGCAAGTGGATGGAAGTAGAGGAAACCATCCTGAGTGAGGTAACTCAGTCACAAAAAGACAAACATGGTATGTACTCACTCATATATGGATTTTAGACATAGAGCAAAGGATTACCAGCCTACAATCCACACTGCCAGAGACGCTCAGAAACAAGGAGGACGCTAAGAGAGACATACATGTCTCCTGGAGAAGGTTAAAGGGAGATCTCATCAATTTGGGAGCATGGGGAGAGGGAACTAGGAGAATGAGAAGGGGAGGGTAGGAGGGGTGGGGAGGACATGAGGGAGCAGGAAGGTTAAGTTGGGGGAAGAATAGAGGAGAGCAGGATGAGAGATACCATAATAGAGCGAGCCATTATAGGTTTAAAGAGAAATCAGTCACTAGGGAATTGTCAGGAGACCTACAAGGATGACACCAACTATCAATCTAAGCAACAGAGGAGAGGCTACCTTAATGCCCTCCCCTGACATTGAGATTGATGACTGACTTATATGCTATCCTAGAGCCTTCCTTCAGCAGCTGATGGAAGCAGAAGCAGACACCCACAGCTAAACACTGAACCGAACTGGAATCCAGTTGTAGAGAGGGAGGAGTGATGAGCAAAGGGGTCAAGACCAGGCTGGAGACACCCACAGAAACAGCTGACCTGAATAAGGGGGAGCTCATGGACCCCAGACTGATAGCTGGGGAACCAGCACAGGACCAACCCAGACCCCTTGAATGCGGGTGTCAGTTAGGAGGCCTGGGCAATCTATGGGGCCTATGGCAGTGGATCACTACTTATCTCTAGTATATGAATGGACTTTGGGAGCCCATTCCACATAGAGGGATACTCCCTGAGCCTAGACACATGGGGTTGGGCCTAGGCCATGCTCCAAATGATATAACAGACTTTGAAGCTCCCCCATGGAAGGCCTCATCCTCCCTGGGGAGCAGACAGGGGAAGGGATGGGGGGCTGGTGGGGGGCAGGGGAGGAGACATGTTGACGTGTAAAACAAGCTTGTTTCTAATTTAATTTTTTTAAAGGAAAAAAAACTGTCCTTCGATAGACAGCCTACTAATAGCATACATCAACCTGGTTGGAATTGAAGGGCTCCACACAGTGCCAGTCAAACCAATACCAAATAGATTCACAGTGAAGCTCTATTTATTTAATATGATTAGGTGGTAAATTGGGAGAGATGAAGAACAGATTCTTGCATCCAGGGGCCAGGCTGTCTGGGCTTGCTGGCGTGGTTAAAATTGGAATATGGAAGTATTGGGGAGAGCTTAAGTAGTGCGTTATCTTTATTTGCAGTGATCGCAATGGGATACTCAAGTTAACAGGTTGTGGAAAGTGCTATGGAACACACCAATTTGATTAAAGTAAATTAAAAATATCACGCTTTGGTTATTTATGGTGTGTGGGCCCATGTGTGTACACATGTGTGGAGAGCAGAGTACAGCTTGCAGGAGTTGGTTTTCCCCTTCCACCATGTAGGCCCTGGGTTTGAACTCAGGTTGTCAGTCTTGATAGCAAATGCCTTAACTTGCTGATCTGTCTTTTTTTACTTTTATTATGGCCACTGTCATGATCAAGACATGACACTGCACTTTTGTCAATTTTAATATTGGCACAGAACAGTGGGGAGGTACACAAAGCTCCTACATTAATTTTTTTTTTTTTTTTTGGTTTTTGAAGACAGGGTTTCTCTGTGTAGCTTTGGAGGTTGTCCTGGAACTCACTCTGTAGACCAGGCTGGCCTTGAACTCACAGAGATCCATCTGACTCTGCCTCCTGCGTGCTGGGATTAAAGCCGTGAGACACCAATGCCTGGCTCCCTACATTATTTTTTTTAATTTACTGTGAGTCTGTACCTCAACACAGAATGTACCAGCTGTTGTTTCCTGTTCTATTGTTTTGTACTCCTTTACTCTACGCCTTGTTATTGGGGATTTTTCCCCAAATTTGGAAATGGGGGTCAATGGTTGAAATTAATTCCTCAGTTTTGGGGCTGGAGAGATGGCTCAGCAGTTAAAAGTCCTGGGCAGTGTTGCAGAGGAACAGAGATTGATGCCAAGGACCTGTATATCTGCCCTAGGGGGAAGAATAGAGGAGAGAGAGCAGGATGAGAGATACCATATCAGAGGGAGCCACTGTAGGTCCGAGAAGAGATCTGGGACTAGGGAGATCTCCAGAGACCTACAAGGATGACACCATCTGACAATCCAGGCAATGGAGGAGAGGATAACCTAAATGCCCTTCCCCTAAAATGAGATTGATGACTTCTCTTTGTGCCATCCTAGAGCCCTCACCCAGTGGCTGAAGGAAGCAGAGACAGACATCCACAGATATACACTGAGCTGAAATCGGGAATTTAGTTGAAGAGAGGGAGGAATGAAGAACGAAGGGGTCTGTACCAGGTTGGAGAAACCCACAGGAACTGTTGGCCTGAACAAGGGAGAGCACATGGACCCCAGATGCTGTCAGGGAGGCCAGTACAAGACTGATCCAGACCCCTGAACATGGATGTCAATAAGGAGGCCTCTGCACTCCAGGGAGCCTCTGGTGGTGGATTAGTATTTTTCCCTGGTGCAAGAAGAGACTTTGAGAGCCCATCCCATGTGAAGGGTTACACTCTGGCCCTGGACACATGGGGAAGGACCCAGGACCAGCACAGGAAGATTTGGAGGACACTGCAGAGCCCCTGTTGAGGGCCCTACCCTGCCTGGGGAGTGGTGGGTGGATGGGGTGGGGTAGGTTGGGGTGGGGGAGGAGGGATGGGGGTGAGGGGAGGGAGAGGGAGAAGGGACTTACATGTGGAACAAACTTGTTCCCTGACTTGAACTAATAAATAAATTTAAAAAAAAAAAAACTTACTGCCCTAGGGGTCTGACATCCTCTTCTGTTTTTTGTGGGCACCCCTACAAATACATACACAAATTAAAAAATAAATATTAGTATTTTCATGTTTGTTCACAGCTCTTAGTAGCGCAAGTAAGATTTTGAAATTCATCATACTGACGTCTGTAGCTACCCAGGGCAATAAACTTCGTGGGCTCTGTTGACTTTGGTCATTCACAAGTAGATGGGGAATGTTCTTCTGTGTATATGTTTGTCTTATTGGTTGATGAATAAAGCACTGTTGGTAAATAGGGAAGTAAGTTAGGTGGGATTAGGAGTCAAGGAGGATTCTGGGAAATGTAGTAAAGAGAAGTCTCCCCATGATCCAGGCAGGAAGTGACAGTACAGGGCAGAATCAATTATAAGCAGGGACGAGATGTAGACCCCAACAGAGTAAGAGGCCCAGACCTTATCTCCGTTAAGATAAGGCCACATGGGGGGCTGGAGAGATGGCTCAGAGGTTAAAAGCACTGACTGCTCTTCCAGAGGTCCTGAGTTCAATTCCCAGCAACCACATGGTGGCTCACAACCATCCATTATAAGATCTGGTGCCCTCTTCCGGTGTGCAGACTTACACGGAAGCAGAATGTTGTATACATAATAAATAAAATCTTTTTTTAAAAAAAGCCAGGCATTGGTGGTGCATGCCTTTAATCCCAGCACTCTGGAGGCAGAGGCAGGTGGATCTCTGTGAGTTTGAGACCAGCCTGGTCTACAGAGCGAGTTCCAGGACAGCCTCCAAAGCCACAGAGAAACCCTGTTTCGAAAAGCCAAAAAAAATAAAAATAAAAAAAAATAAATAAAAGATAAGGCCATGTGGAAACACTTACATTATTAGAAATGGGTTAATAATTAAGACTGGCCTAGCAAATAAGAAACCTTAACCAAAGGCCAACAGTATTCATAACTAATATAGTGTCTACGTGTTTCTTTGGGGCAGAGAAGGACAGTGGAACCTAGTCACCCCAGAGAAACATCACATGACAACGGGTAGTGGAAAATTTTAGTCAGATGCGTGCGTGGTTTTAATCTTCTGAGAAACTAACCTGACCTGAGTGGCAGCTTCACTGCCCTGATACTCCTTTCTTCTTATGATTGGCAGCTGTTTCTGATGACTGGAAAACCCATCTCACCAGGGCGCAGAGTGAATCCTTTGACAATGTCTATCAGGAGAAGATGTTGAGTTTGCTAATGGGTCTCCTCCCCTGGTCCTGAGACTTTAAACCTCTTAAGGTTCCAGAGCAAGAGCCGCCTTTGCATTTTTCCTCTGCACGCCTGCAGTGACGGGCAGCTTGCATTGCTCAACAGAGCGAGAAGTGACGCTTTTCCGATGCTTAACTCTCACCTGAGTAGAATCCAAGGCATCAAGGCCTACACCTCGTAACTAAAATGCAATGGCACACAACACATTTAGCGCTAATGGGAATTTCATCTTTGAAATCGTTTAGTGGTAACAATAGATCCTGTTTTGTTCAGAGCCAAGCTAGAAGAAGACCTACATCTAGGAAGATCCTAAGAGAGACATACATGAACCCTCCAAGGTCTCCTGAGTAAATTAAGAGCATGGGGAGGGGAGAGCAAGGTAGGGAAGAAAGAATGGGAGAAGAGGAGGGGGAGGAGAGCATGGGGGGTCAGGAAGGTTGGGTTGGGAGAAGGATGGAGGAGAGCAAGGAAAGAGATACCTTGATAGAGGGAGCCATTCTAGTGTTAATGAGAAACCTGGCACTAGGGAAATCTCCAGGGATCCACAAGGATGACCCAAACTAAGACTCTAAGCAACATTGGAGAGGCTACTTTAAATGTCCTTCCCCTATAATGAGATTGATGACTACCTTAAATGCCACCCTAGAGCCTTCGTCCAGTAGCTAATAGAAGCAGAAGCAGAGACCCACAGCTAAGCACTGAGCCCAACTCCTGGAGTCCAGTTGTGGAGAGAGAGGAGTGATGAGCAAAGGGGTCAAGACCATGCTGGGAGCCAGGCGTTGGTGGCGCACGCCTTTAATGCCAGCACTCGAGAGGCAGAGGCAGGTGGATCTCTGTGAGTTCAAGGCCAGCCTGGTCTCCAGAGCTACACAGAGAAACCCTGCTTTGAAAAAAAAAAAAGACCATGCTGGGGAAACCCACAGAAACTGCTGACCTGAGCAAATGATGTGCAAACTTTGATTTCCCCATGGGAGGCCTCAACCTCTATTAGGAAGAGCACTGGGGCTAGGACGGGCAGGTGGTTGGAGGGAGGAGGAGGGAACTAGGATTGGTATGTAAAATAAGATTGATTTTAATTTAAATAAAAATTGATAAAAGAATGAGCAAACCTTGTAACCCCTTAAGTTGATGTTTAAGGCATGTTGCTTTAGTCTGTTTTAGACCAGCCTGCAGCAGAGAACAGTTATGTACATGAGAACAAAGGGTCACAGATAACTCAGTCACTGAGCCAATCACATCCTGACCAGAGACCATTTCCCATCAACAAAATGATTATATAACCTTACTCTTAAAATTAAAAACAGTGTAAAATCAAAAACACCAATAACCATTTATGCTGGAGAGGATGCGGAGAAAGAGGAACACCCCTCCACTGCTGGTGGGAGTGCCAACTTGTACAGCCACCGTGGAAATCAGTATGGCGACTCCTCAAGAAAATGGGAATCAGTCTACCACAAGACCCAGCAATTCCACTCTTAGGCATATACCCAAAAGAAGCACATTCATACAACAAGGACATCTGTTCAACAATGTTCACAGCAGCATTGTTTGTAATAGCCAGAAACTGGAAGCAGCCTAGATGCCCCTCAACCGAAGAATGGATAGAGAAAATGTGGTACATTTACACAATGGAGTACTACTCAGCAGAAAAAAAAATGGAATCTTGAAATTTGCAGGAAAATGGATGAAACTCAAAGAAACCATTCTGAGCAAGGCAACCCAATCACAAAAAGACAAATATGATATGTACTCACTCATATGTGGACCTGCTTTATGATACATAGTAGTGACCATGCTTTATCAGAGCTGTTTTTAATGATGTTGCTCAGATTGGTTTCCTCCCAGATGATGAGAAACTAATTTAAAAAAAAAATGGTGCCAAGTACCACAAGAGCAACAGAACTGTGCTGTCTTCTGGGATTTTGTTTTTTACTTTTTTGTTGTTGTTGTTGTTGTTTGTTTTTTTGTTTTTGTTTGTTTTTTGTTTTTTTTAAATGGAGTGTGCTGGATAATCTCTACAATTTTGTTCAAAGGACTGCAGAACCTGGAAAAGCTGTTGCTGCTATTGATGCATAACATATTGCCATTATTGCTCTTTTTATATAAATATAAGTATATACATATACAAGCAAAAATAAAATAAAATAAAACAAAAACAAACAAAAAAGAAAACATAATTCAGTATATGAAAATTCAAAGTGACTAACCTATAATCATGGAGGAATTATTCATGTTGTAAGGGATACTTCCTTGACTAAACATTTATCACAGGATATCTTTAAATAAACATTTTCCTTTTTGGACATTTAAAAAAAATTAAAAACAATGACCACCATGCCTAGCTCATTAAAGTGATGCCCAACTCATATTTGTGGAATAGAACATTTTAATGGTATTAGTCGAGATATCTTCTGGGTTTGGTATTTTTAATGACTCTGGTTTTCAATGGTGGAAGAGCAGAGAACAAGGATCCTTAGGATCTCTCAAGATCAACAGAAAAGGAGAGATAGTGGGAAAGCTTACCGCCAAAACTTCACCTACATGTCTCATCCAGAGACGAGAGTCTATTAACAAGTTGTGAAAGATGATACAAATAAAATTTAAGAGGTAAAAGCTAACAAATGTGACCACCAGCGTGAGGATGGTGTGGGCCGCTCTGGTCTCCGCATGGACTCTGTGGTCCTGAATGGGAGTGAGGATGTGCTTTGTTCGCTGGTGATGTCTACGTAGGAGAATCACCATGGAGACACTGGTCCAGGTCATGATGCTGATGAACGTGGCATCATGGGCAAAACGCAAGAAGACAATGCCTACACTGAAACCAGAGGTGGAACAGAACAACTTGCTTCTAGGAACAGTGTCATTGCCTGGTTTCTGTGGACCAGTGACTGTCATTGGAATGTAGACATTATTTATGACACTGACCAACCAACAACCATAACAAGAATAACTCACCAAATGTGTCACTCTTCCTCTGAGCACAAGGCTAACCCAATGACCAGGAACAAGAGTGACAAACTGATAGGTACTCAGGACAGAGGTGGAGCACAAGTTTATGCTTCGAGCCACCAGGCGAATGAAGAACTCAAGTTTACATCTGAAGTCAGTCAGCGGAATCCTTGGAGCAAAAACCATCATATTGTTTGGAGACACAGTGATGAGGAGGATGAAGGCATTGGCCACAGCCATGTGGCTGAGAATCTCCTGGGTGGGCTTCATCCGATTGCCAGTCAAGACTGGAGAGAAATTATGGACAAACAGAAAGATGTTGGCCACAGTCCCAACCCCAAATTGGCAATTCAAGATCATCTGAAGAGCTGCTTCCTCAGTGGTTTTCAGGGCTTTATTATGAGCAGACATGGAGAGGGCGTCAGTGGACACTGGAGTGACAATCATGTGTGCTAGTGCTGCCCTCAAGTCTTTGTTCTCTTCTCCGAGCTTGCCAATTGATTTGGAGTGATTCCTTCTCCGGGGAAGGGAGACACTACTGTCTCAGACCACAGGATCTTTGCCTGGAAAACAATGCATGGACATTAACTCAGAATAAAATTTGTGCTTACTGAATTCCTCCTGCCTGAAGAAGAAGGTTGACTGGATGCTGCAATTCTAACTTTACTGATCAGGAACAAAACAACACACATTTTAATTCACTATGGACATGCATATGAATACAGGAAAATGATGGAATGGATGCACAAATTTAATTTCCCTATATTATAAATGTTTATATGCACCATATAAAATCTGGTAACTGAATTAAATTGCGGGAAATCAACTTGTTGAGAAAATTTCACACTGCTCATCGACATAACAGAATACCAATTGTTTCTGATAAAGCCACTAGTGTTCTCATCACACTGGTGAAGCTAGCTTTTCATGAGTATCCCCTATATGAAAACAATCCCCATTTGCTATTGAATCCCATTTATTCACAATTTTACTACCTTAATTGTTGTTCTAAGCAATCAGGTCCCAGAGACTTATCTGCACCATCTCCACCTTTCCTCTGGCACATTTAAAACCATCAACACAATCAAAATTATACCTTTTTCGAGCCGATGCTGGGTCTGCATCTTACTTGGTTATATATTTTCCATAGAAACACTCAGCCTCCAGGCATCAGCGAAAACCCACCATCTCACATACAGATGTCACACTGAATGCTTGTTTCAGTTGAATGCTAATCTGTGAAAGAGACATTTCTTTGAGACTGAAGCAAAACATTGACCCATTTGGGTTCAACTGTAGAATTCCAGAAGGAACAATGATTCCTGTTGGCTTCAGAAGAGACTGTAAAGTCAAAAGGGGAGAAGGGAATTTTAAGAAGTCTGTGGTTGAGAGAATCCTACCTTTGAGCCTCACAAGGATGGGGATGCTCACAGGACAGCTCCTGAGCACAGTCTCTGTTGAAGCATCTCTGAAGTGCCTCACCCACTGAAGACCTTCTTGCTCTGTGTAGATCTTGGTCTGAGGAAGAATGCAAAGAACTTAACTGTTCCTCACTTTCCATGCAATGCTGTGAAGGTGACCCAGCAGAGTCCAGGTTTCCAATGCTCCTAAAATAACAGTGTACTTAGACGTGACATCCCTCAGAGAGCTCATTATGATATCATCTGTGGTGTCAGTCAGATTGTCTGCATGGAAACTTTGGGATACCTCCATTGAGGGAAAACTCATTTATCCCCAAAGCAATACTCCTCATTTTTAGCTTCTGGTAATTTATGATGATGCCTAGAAGTTTTTTCAGATCTTAATGAGTAGTTGGGCAGAAGTTAGAAAAAATTTTCCATGTTTCCTTTGGGAGAATCTAAGTTCTTAATTGATCTTGAAGTCAGGTGTGGATCGGTGCACTCAAGGGCAGATCAAGGGATTCCTTATGTGTCTTTCCAGGGAGTACTTTTCTCCATACTGTTCACTCTTGCAAGGACGTGCTGACACCAAATCCTTCCAGAAATCCATTAACATGTCATTTGGAGACTGTTATTCTTCAGGAAGTTGTTTCATTCTATATTTTCCCGTTTTGTTCCCAGGGCATTTAAGTCTGACAAATCTATTAACTAAAGCCAGTGTTCCCCTCATGAGTCCTGGGGTTACTCCACTTGTTTTCAGGTAAATCATGATTTTTTTTCTGATACACTCCTGAGTCCTTGTCACAGGCATGATAGACTGTGCTAGTATCTAGAGAATCTGCTGTGTAAGGAAGCAATCCTGGACATACAGTCAAAGATATGGATGGAGCAACCACTAAGAAATAAATAGCTCAACCACATTTGCTAATGCTCTAGGTTTCATAGAAAACTGTGGACTTAGTTTTTGATTTCTTCAAAGATGAAAAGTGAAAATTCATGTGATAACTATTGTCTTAGACACAGTCAAAGAACATTCACTTGAATGTGTGAGAAGCAAGCTATCATTATGCAGTATTTTTCCTAGTGAACATGCTAGCCATTTGGGATGGCTATATGTGGAAACTAGACATAAAACAAAGAATAATGTATCGTTTATTGCTCTGGTACCTTATGATAGTCTAGGACAAGCACACATCCCTGTTTTCAACTGAAAATTTTTTGTTGGCCAATTGACAATTATGCATGGTACATTACACTCACAAATGAATATTTGGATACGTGGAATTTTTTGAAAACCAACAAATACACAATTTTTTCCTTGTCTCCTGGGAAATCCTGTTCATTTGAAAATGAGCGTTCATGATTCCCAGCCTACAATCCACACTGCCAGAGAAGCTAGTAAATAAGGAGGACCCAAAGAGAGACATACATGGTCCCCTGGAGAAGGGGAAAGGGACAAGATCTCCTGAGCAAATTGGGAGCATCAGGGGAGGGGAGAGGGAACCTGGAGAAGGAGAAGAGAAGAGGAGGGGTGAGGAAGACATGATGGGGCAGGGAGGTTGAGTTGTGGGAAGAACAGAAGAGAGCAAGATAAGAGATAATATAATAGAGGGAGACATTTTAGGTTTACAGAGAAATCAGGCACTAGGGAAATGTCTGGAGATCTACAAAGATGACACCAACTAACAATCTAAGCAACAGAGGAGAGACTACCTTAAATGCCCTCCCCAGTTAATGAGATTGATGACTGACTTATATGCCACCCGATAGCCCTCATCCAGCAGCTGGTGGAAGTAGAAGCAGACACCCACAGCTAGTCACTGAACTGAACTGGAATCCAGATGCAGAGAAGGACGAGTGAAGAGCAAAGGGGTCCAGACCAGGCTGGTGAAACCCACAGAAACAGCTGACCTGAACATTGGGGAGCTCTTGGTCCCCAGACTGATAGCTGGGAAACCAGCATGGGACTGATCCAGACCCCAGGAACATAGGTTTCAGTGAGGAAACCTCAGAAATCTATGGGACCTCCTGTAGTAGTTCAGTACTTATCCCTAGCATAGGTGTGGACTTTGGGAGCCCAATCCACATAGAGGAATACTCCCTGAGCCAAGACACACGGGGGTGGGCCTAGGCCCTATCCCAAAGGATACCATAGACTCTGATGACACCCTATGGAAGGCCTCACCATCCAGGGGGAGCAGAAAGGATATGTGATAAGTAGGGTTTTAGTTTCGCCTCCAAGATGGCCCCTGCAGGAGGCAAATGTTCAATTCTTAGGGATTGGAACCCTATCTCAAGTAAAAGAAAGCACAAGATGGGTTGAGTGTATAGGGCCAGAAGGACACAGAGGAAGCCTGAGGCCATATATGGCTGACATAGTGATAACTCTGTGGGACTGTGATCAGTTGCAGCAATGGAATACCCAGATTAACATTCTTCCAGTATCAGGTATGAATCATAAACAAGCTCATGGTGGTGGGAAAAATATTGTAACGCACTACAGAAAACAGATACAAACCATCAGGATGTGTTTAACAGAATGCAAATGCCAGACTTACAGAGGAATTGAAAGCCCTACCCTTAAAATGGCTAACAGATGAACCTGTCTTGGTAGGGCAATGGCTGATGACCTCTGAGAAGCCAGAGGCTTTAGAAAAGCTGGTTCAGGAACAGCTAAATGCTGGACATACCGAAGAATCTACTAGCCTTGGAATTCTCCCGTATTTGTTATCAAAAAGAAATCTGGTAAATGGAGGATGCTTACAGACCTGAGAGCCATTAATAAAGTAATTCAGCCTACGGGATGCCCTTGTCTTCTCTGATACTTAAAGGATGGCCTATTATAGTCGTTGATTTAAAAGACAATGACAAGATTCATCATTAATTAATAGGAAGTGTTCTAGAAGCCTCAGAATTTCGTAAAAACACCATGTGAATAGCAAAGGTTTAAAAAAGAATTTCCCCATCACTTGGCAACAAGCCAAGGAAATAGTAAAAAGGTGTCCTACTTGTTCATTCTATAGTCAAACTCCATTATCATCAGGCAGTAATCCCAAAGGTATACATAGAAATGAAATTTGGCAAATGGATGTGTTTCACTTTGCAGAATTTGGAAAATTAAAATATGTGCACCATACAATAGACACATTTTCAGGGTTTCACTGGGCCACTGCTCTTAGTGAAAAGGCTGATTCTGTTATCACACACCTACTAGAGGTGATGGCAGTTATGGGTATACCTGCACAAATAAAAACTGGCAATGCTCCAGCATGTGTCTCCAGCAAGTTGGAACAGTTTTTTAAGTATTATAACATAAAGCACATAAAGGTACCACACAATCCTGCAGGACAAGCAGTGGTTGAGAGATCTAATTGCACTTTAAAGGAAATGCTCTATAAACAGGCAGAGGGAACAAAGACCCCCCAAACACAGATTACATAATGCTTTACTAACATTAAACATTCTTAATGCTAATGAGAAAGGACAAAGAGCCACAGAAAGACACTGGACAATAGAAAAAATTTCTGAACTAAATCAGTCGATGTACTCCAAGGATGTACTATTGACTTCAGTATGGAAACCAGGATATGTGTTGACTTGGGATAGGGGTTTTGCCTTTGTTTCCACAGGAGAAGAAAAGCTTTGGATACCACCAAAGTTGATCAAGATTCCGTTCAAACAACAGAAACCCCTCGATGAGGAGAAATGACAGGTCATCCGTCAAGGTATATCTCACAAGTTGTATGGAGACCTCACAAAGGAAGGGGTAGTGTTTTGTTCTTGTCTTGACAGGAAAACCCATCTCCAAAAAGCAAAAAGACCCTGAACATGTAGATGCCTAAAGACATCCAAAAACAACATCAAAGGAAGAATCTGATACATGGTACCAATGTCTAAATCTGTTAAACTGTATCTACACAAAAATCTATTTCTCTTTACTTCCTAATACTTTTTTAGCCCCAATTCACTCAAACCAACGCTGGCTTTGGTGTCGGGTTTGGCTTTCCTCCTCTAAATACAAGCATGTTGTTAAAATAAAATTCAGACTTTCTGTATTATATCAAGAAGCCAATTGATGTAAATTGAAGAAGAAAACAAAATCTAGGGACTGTCATTTGTCTAAGCTCAATTCTTTCTCTGAAAACCTAATTTCCCACATATTTATTATCTTCCTGATTTTTGCCTTGCCCAGTATGCATACCTATAAAAGTTGAAATTTCTGTGTTGATATTAATGTTTAAGTCCTGTTACGATAAATCTTCCCGCAAAAGCTGCCGAGCCCCACCGCCACGTGTGAGCTTTATGCCAGCCGCCCGCCCTAGTTAGGGCCCAAATGAATACACAGAAACAACTTGTATTAGGTTCAAAGCTGCTTGGCCAATGACTAGGACTCTCATCTGTTATCTCAGTCTTAACTATCATAAATCTATATATTTTATAAAACTTATCTTATCGGACGCCTTATTGGCGTCCCTCCTTGCTGGTGGCTCACATCCTGCCGCTGGAGCAGGAGCGGAGGGGACAAGAGGGCCCTTCCTGTTTCTCCTTCGCTTAAATGTGAGTCTTCTTGCTATGTCATTTTCTGTCTGGATCAGCACTTCTCTACTACATTTCCCAGAATCCTCTTTGACTCCTAGTCCTGTCTAACTTCCTGTCTCATTGGCCAAACAGTATTTTATTTAACAATCAATAAGATAAACATCCACAGAAGTACTTCCCCCATCAAAGTCCTCCACAGCAAACAAAGAATTTCCTAACAGCAATCTTTGAATTCTCCGGAAAGAAAATGGGGCCCCACTTCATCTATTCCACTTAATCCACTTTGACGCCTTTGACCTGACAATTGCCACCCTAAAGCCAGTTTGGGACTATATTGATCTAGACAACGCCAGACTAGCTAGTTGAAACGGTGCGCCTTCTTATTACACTCTGGCCAGAGCTTCAGATAAGAACTTCAGTCAAGCATCTCCCGCCAAACAGAGACTGGGTACAAATGTTACAGCTAGTCAGCAAGAGACTTTCGTTACTCTAAAAATTCTCTTCCTACAGGATCCCATGAGGGTATCCTGGTCCCTTTGCAGCAGGAAGTAATTCTAAGAATACAACTGCCCCCCTTTCCCTACTGTTGACACTAAGGGACAATTTACACCTGTTTAGGGTTTGGTTTGGAAGGAGGTGTTCAGACTCGCGTATCTCTTTTAGATAAGTTTAGGGTATGGATGGGAAAAGTATGGTTAGAATGGGATGAAGGCAGATTAATATATCTTCTTGTGATTTACCTTAGCTATCGACAACTTACATTGTTATAGATTGTCATATGCTATAACTTATCTACGATCAAGTTGTATTCCTTTCTTGGATAATTTGTATTTTACATTTTGTCGTACTAGGTAAGGTCCTCTTTCTACTTACAATGTTTTGTGCATGGATATCCTTATCATATCCTATGTATATATGACTTTACTTATGTTTAAGATGTTCTATATTTTGACACAATTCAGGATAATTTATCATGTTGCACTAAACAGTTCTACCTCTGATTAAGACACTTCAATGTGCCAGGTGTTGGTGGCGCACGCCTTTAATCCCAGCCCTCGGGAGGCAGAGGCAGGCAGATCTCTGTGAGTTTGAGGCCAGCCTGGTCTCCAGAGCGAGTGCCAGGATAGGCTCCAAAGCTACACAGAGAAACCCTGTCTCGAAAAACCAAAATTATTATTATTATTATTATTATTATTATTATTATTATTATTATTTTATGGAGATGGCAGAGGCCCTGGAAGAGGGAATGGAAATTTCCCCTTAAAGAAATTGAGAAAAGACAAACAAAAATTAAAAGAAATCAATAAATGCCTTTTTAAAGGTCAAGAAAAAGCAAACAGGAGAAGAAAACAGTTCAAGACTAGAAAATTGAAACAGATGCAATAAAGAAAACACAAACCAAGGGAATCCTGGAAATAGAAAAATCTGGGTAACCAAACAGGAACATCTCCAGGTAAGCATCTCCAACAGAATACATGAAATGGAAGAATCTTAGGTGTTGAAAACCTGACAGAGGAAAAGATTCATCGGTCAAAGAAAATGTTAAATCCAACAAATTCTGAACACAAAACATCCAGGAAATTTTGGATACAATGAAAAGACCGAGCCTAACAATAATAAGGATAGAAGAAGAAGAATTCCTGCTCAAAGGCACAGAAAATATTTTCAACAAATTCATAGGAGAAAAATTTCCCAACCTAAAGAAGGACATGCCTAAGAAAGTACAAGAAGCTTACAGAACATCAAATAGACTAGACAAAAAAAAGAAAATTACTAAAGTTTAAATCACACATAAAACCCCACACATTCACTGTGGGAGACTTCAACACCTCACTCTAACCAATGGGCAGGTCTACCTACCAGACAGAAACTTAGCAAAAAAATAAGGGAACTAACAGATGTCATGACTCAAATGGATTTGATAGGTATTTACAGAAGATTTCACCCAAACACAAAAGAATATACCTTCTTTTCAGTACCTCATGGAACCTTCTCTAAAATTGAACACATACTCAGTCACAAAGCAAATCTCAACAGATACAAAAAATTGGAATAACACCCTGTATCTTATCAAATCACCATGGGTTAAAGTCAGAATTCAGCAACAACACAAACTACAGAAAGCCTATAAACTCACGGAAACTGAACAACTCTCAACTGAATTACCACTGGGTCAAGGAGAAACAAAGAAAGAAATTACAGACTTCCTAGATTTCAGTGAAAATGAATGCACATCATAGCCCAACTTATAGGACACTTTGAAAGCAGTGCTAAGAGGGGGAGTTCATAGCACTAAATGCCCACATAAAGAATTTGGAGAAACCTCACACTATTGACTTAACAACAGCACACCAGAGCTCTAGAAAAAAAGAAGCAAACTCGCCCAGGAAGAGTAGACAGTAGGAAATAATCAAACTCAGGTATGAAATCAACAAAAAGAAACAAAAAAAACAATACAAAGACTCAATGAAACAAAGAGTTTATTCTTTGAGAAAAATCAACAAGAGAGAAAAACCTAACTGAGATAGACAATTAATATATGGGACCTCCTGACACTGAGAAGCTTCTGTAAGGCAAAGGACACAGTCAGTAAGACAAAACGGCAGCCTACAGAATGGGAAAAGGTCTTCACCATCTGACAGAGGGCTGATCTCCAAAATATACTAAGAACTCAAGAAACTAGTCACCAAAATACCAAATAATCCAATTAAAATTGGGGTACAGATCTAAATGGAGAATTCTCAACAGAGGAATCTCAAATGGCCAAAAGGCACTTAAGGAATTGCTCAACATCCTTAGCCATCAGGGAAATGCAAATCAAAACAACTATGAGATACCATCTTATTCCTGTCTGAATGACTAAAATCAAAACACCAATGACAGTTTATGCTGGAGAGGATGTGGAGAAAGAGGAACAGTCCTCCATTGCTGCTGGGAGTGCAAACTCGTACAGCCACTTTGGAAATCAGTATGGCGGTTTCTCAGGAAAATGGGAATCAGTCTACCTCAAGACCCAGCAATCCCACTTTTAGGCAAATACCCAAAGAATGCATAATTACACCACAAGGACATCTGTTCAGCTATGTTCACAGCAGCATTGTTTGTAATAGCCAGAACCTGGAAGCAACCTAGATGCCCCTCAACTGAAGAATGGATAGAGAAAATGTGGCACATTTACACAATGGAGAACTACTCAGTGGGGAAAAAGAAAAAAACACTGACATCTTGAAAATCGCAGGCAAATGGATGGAACTAGAAGAAACCATCCTGAGTGAGGTAACAAAGACACAGAAAGACAAACATGGTAAGTACTCACTCATAAGTTATATTAGACATTGAGCAAAGGAGAAGCTGGGAAACGAGGAGGACCCTAAGAGAAGAGGAAACGGACCAGATCTCCTGAGCAAATTGGGAGCCTGTGGGGAAGGGGGAGGCATGAGGAAGAAGAGAGCAGAAGCGGGGAGGAGAGCATGGGGGGTCGGGAAGGTTGGCTTGGGAGAAGGATGGAGGAGAGCAAAGAAAGAGATACCTTGATAGAGGGAGCCATTACAGGGTTAGCGAGAAACCTGGCGCTAGGGAAATCTCCAGGGATCCACAAGGATGACCCCAACTAAGAATCTAAGCAATAGTAGAGAGGCTTCCTTAAATGCCCTTCCCCTATGAGACTGATGACTACGTTAAACGCCATCCTAGAGCCTTCATCCGGGAGCTGATGGAAGCAGAAGCAGAGACCCACAGCTAAACACTGAGCCGACCTCCTGGAGTCCAGCTGCAGAGAGGGAGGAGTCAAAGGGGTCAAGAACATGTTGGGGAAACCCACAGAAACAGCTGACCTGAGCAAGGGGGAGCTCGCGGATTCCAGACTGACAGCTGGGGAACCTGCATAAGACCCAACTAGGCCTCCTGAATGTGGGAGTCGTTTTCTAGCCTTGGGCAGTCTGTGGGGCCTCTGGCCGTGGGACCAGGATTTATCCCTAGTGCATGAACTGGCTTTTTGGAGCCCATTCCCTATGGAGGGATAATCTCTCAGCCTAGATACAGAGCCTAGTTCTGACCCAAATAATGTGGCAGACTTTGATGGTCCCCAATGGGAGGCCTCGGCCTCTCTGAGGCGTGCGTGGGGGGTGGGATGGGGTGGGATGGGGTGGGTGGCTTCGTGGTGAGAGTGGGAGGGTGGGAGGGAGAGGGTACTGGGATTGGTGTGTAAAATAAGACAGTTTTTAATCTAAGTTTTAAAAAGAGATGAAATCCGTGGGTAGAGGAAGCCATTGATGCTAGCCTGGTATAGAGCGCCACCTGGTGTTTTCAAGGAGGTATTGCTCCCAAGACCATGAAGTACAACAGCCAGCTCACATCTCACACAGGAATTCTGGGCACACAGGCGACCTAGACATGAGCTAAAGAAGAACAATGGCAATGGGCGTGATCGTACGGATGGGGAAAAGCCCACGAGTGCTCAGCCCTACACCAAGAGCCACAACAACTAAGGGATGCTGGGAGAGGGAGGAGAGTCTTTCCTAGGGACGAGCACTCCAGCTGGTTAGCCAATGGTCAGCCCTGCAAAGATACGTGCAAGTCCCATTACACGGACTGAACAGGTTATTCTTAGGAATGCAGATGTATACGCGTACCATGTAACAGCCATTAATGGACAAAAGAGGGCAGGAGTCTGAAAGCGCAAGGAAGGGCATATGGAAGGGTTTGGAGGGAGGGAAGGGAAGAGGGAAACGATGTAATTATAATCTCAAGAAATAAAAGACTAGCCGGGCGTTGGCGGGCGCACGCCTTTAATCCCAGCACTCGGGAGGCAGAGGCAGGCGGATTTCTGTGAGTTCAATATCAGCCTGGTCTACAGAGCAGTGCCAGGATAGGCTCCAAAGCTACACAGAGAAACCCTGTCTCGAAAAACCAAATAATAAATAAATAAATAAATAAATAAATAAATAAATAAATAAATAAATAAACTAACAAATGATAATCAAAGAAAACAAAGAGATAAAAAGAGAAATAGGAGGACCATGACAATGATGACAAACTTTGTGGCCAGTGAGATGGCTCAGCTGATAAAGGAGCCTGCTGCTGAGCCTTGCAACCTGAGACCCACACGGTGGAAGGAAGTTGTCCTCTGACCTCTACACACACACACACACACACTTTAAAGTGTATCTGCAAATAAATAAGTATTACATTTGGGGGCAGTTGAGAAGGGGTTTCTCTGTGTAACAGTCCTGGCTTTCCTGGCACTCGCTCTGGAGACCAGGCTGGCCTTGAACTCACAGAGATCCACCTGCCTCTGCCTCCCAAGGGCTGGGATTAAAGGCATGCGCCGCCGCCACCACCTGGCACAAATAAATACCTCTTAATTTAGAAACAAAATAGTTAAACCGTCTTCAGGAAGCCCACCATTTATAAAATGAATACCTGTTAGTAAAAGAATTCACATGAAAAGAAGACCATAGACAAATGTCCATGAGGAATGCAGAGGGAGCTATCCACGGTGAATAAAACAACCCAGGTAAAGTCAATTTCACCTGAAGAGATCAGCCACTATCATGCCAGATCAACCACGTCCCAGGGACGTGCTAAACACAAATCAATAGACAGATTCATGTTAAGAGAATAAATGATAAGAGCCATATGAGAATTTCAGTACCACAAAACACACACACACACACACACACACACACACACACACACACACACACACACATTTGGCAATATTAAGCCTATTTTGGGCTGAGGAGATGGCTCAGTGGATAAAGTACTTAGCATGCATGAGGACTGGCATTTGAGTCCCCAGAACCTCTGAAAGGCTAGACAGCTAACATACATCCGCAATCCCAGTGTTTCTACAGCAAGATGGGAGGTGGATCCAGGTAGATCTCTGGTGGGCTAGCCTCGTGTACACAGAGGTGAACAAAAATCAAAGGTGAGGCCGCGCCTGCCAGAATACCAGGTAGGTTGCAAGCAGACATCCTCCACTCTCTCTGTTACCCCAGCCCCATTCTCAGCTTCGCAGATTCCCCTCCCCTCTGTCCATACCGCCTGAGGACCGCCATCCGGGTCTTCCCACCCTTCCTTGTTGCATTGTTCCGGCCCACAACTCAGGTAGACACCTCCTGCTCAACCACAGGCCACGCCTGCCAAAAGAACAGGTTGGCTGCCACCAGACCTCCTCACTCTCTCTGTTCCCCAGACCCAATTCTTAGGGTCACCCCTAGAGCTGCAAGAGACATCTCCCCCCGGCCTCCAACACGAGCAAGCAGTCCCTGTGAACACACCAAGTGAGCATGCCAGGAAAAGAGGCAACACACTCCGAAAATCCAGAAAAGAAACAGAAACCAAGGAACAAAATGCCCACCCCACAAAAACATACCCAGAAATAAGCACCTAGACCTAAATCACCCCAAATCCAGATGTATAGACAACAGCATAAGACCACAGTCAATAACAGCCAGGGCAATATGTCTCCTCCATAGTTCAACTATCCTGTCATAGCAGGCCCTGAATATTGCAACATAGCTGAAGCATGAGAACCTTCAAACCAACTATATGAAGATGATAGAGATCATTAAAGAGGAAATTAATAAAACCCTTAAAGGAATCCAGGAAAACACAAACAAACAACTGTAGGAAATGAATAAATCCCTTAAAGAAAGCCAAGAAAAAAACAGTTGAAGGAAACAAAACTGTTCAACACCTGAAAACAGAAATAGAAGCAATAAAGAAAACATGAACAGAGGGAATTCTGGAAATGAAAAATTAGGAATTCAAACAGGGACTACGGAAGCAAGCTTCACACACACAAGAGATGGAAGAGAGAATCACAAACATTATACATACTATAGAGGAAAATGTTAAATCTAAAAAATTCTAGACACAAAGAATCCAGGAAATCTTGAACACTGGGGAAAAAAAGACCCAACCTATGAATAATAGGAATACAGAAAGAAGATAATCCATCTCAAAAGCCCAGAAAATAATTTCAACAAAATCATAGAAGAAAACTTTCCTAACCTAAAGATTTCTACAAACTTACAGGAAACATAGAAAACACCAAATAGATTGCTCCAGAAAAGAATGCCCCTTTGACACATAATAATCAAAACACTAAACATACAGAACAAAGGAAGAATACTAAAAGCTGCAAAGGAAAAGACCAAGTAACATATGAAAGCAGATTTATTAGAGTAACACCTGACTTCTGACTTCTCAATAGAGATTCTAAAAGCAAGAAGGACTTGGACAGATGTGTGGCAGACTCTAAGAAAACACGAATGCCAGTCCAGATTATTATACCCAGCAAAACTTTCAACCACAATAGATGGAGAAAATAAGATATTCCATGATGAAGTCAAATTTAAACAGTATCTATCTACAAATCTGGCCCTACAGAAGATGCTAGAAGGAAAAATCCATGCCAATGCTGTTAACTACACACAGAAAATAATCTCATACCCAAGGAACAAAAAGGGACACTGTGTGTGTGTGTGTGTGTGTGTGTGTGTGTGTGTGTGTGTGTCTGTCTGTCTGTCTGTCTGTCTCTGTCTCTGTCTCTCTGTCTCTCTGTCTCTCTGTCTCTCTCTCTCTCTCTCTCACACACACACACACACAGACACACACACACACTCACACACACACCACAACAAATGACAAGAATTAACAATTTTGGTCATTGATATTTCTGAATATCAATGGCCTCAATTACCCAATAAAAAGGCACAGACTAACAGAATGGATGTGAAAACAGGATCCATTCTTCTGCTGCATCCAAGAAAAATATCTCAACATCAAAGACAGACATTACCTCAGAGCAAAGGGTTAGAAAAGATATTCCAAGCAAATGGGCCTAAGAAGCAAGCTGGTATAGCCATTTTAACATCTAACAAAATAGACTTCAAACCAAAATTAATTTAAAGAGACAGAGAGAATCCCACTACAGATCCATCAAAGGGAAAATCCAACAAGATGACATTTCAATTTCAAGACAAAGGTGGTGTGTATTCACTTGTAAGTGGATATTAGCTGTTAAGCAGATGATACTCAAGCTACAACCACAGACCCAGAGAGGTTAGGTAAGGGAGGCTCTAGGAAGGGTTGCATGGATCCCCCTGGGAAGGGAAAATAGAATAAATGTTATAGATAAACTTGGGAGAGACAGACAGAGGAAGAGAGCGAGGGAAGAGACAGCTGGAATTGGGGAGAATTGAGAAGCATTGGGGGCGTGGCCTAGTACAGTGGAAACTTCCTGGAATCTCTGAGGGTGCCCCTAGTGGGGACTTCTAGTAATACAGTCCAAACTGATCATCTTTTGTAGCCAGTGAAGACTTCCGGTGGTGGGATGCGCTGCATCTGGTTGCTTTGTTGATCCTGTGAGGATTCCTAAACAACCCAGGCTGATGCAAAGTCAGAAGGTCCATCTCTGAAAACTGGTATCAGGGTCCCATTGCCAAGGACAACATTCGCACAGCTCATTTATGCATCAAGCTGGTGCCTGCATGGACTTTCACCCCAATATTCCAGTCTCGGGGTGCAAGGAGGTACTCTTCAAGCCACAGAAAGAGAAACCTGGACACCAGCCACAAAACCCTTGACCTACAGTTTGTCCTGCCTGCAATATGTTCTGAGGCAATGACGGTGCAGAATTTGTGGGAGTGCTCCACCAATATCCGATTAACTTTAGACCCCTGCCCTACACTACCTGGATGGCCAAGGAACCCGACACTGGATAGCCCAGAGACCTAAAGTAAAACCAAATACAACTGGCAAAAAAAAAAAATCAATGAAATGATTCCTAATGATATTCTGCTATGGTGCCTTGTCCAGAAATCATCAGAGAGCTTCCTCCTACCAAATGAAAGTGGGTGCTGAGACCCACTGCAGACATTGTGAGGCGATCGAGGCTAAACGGCAGTGCCCCTGGGGAGCTCTGCAGAGCAGGGGCAGGCAAGAGGGCATGGAGGACACCAGGAGAACATGATTGACCAAATCAACTAAGCAGGGCTCATGCTGGGCTCCCAGAGACTGAAGCAGTAAGCAGGGTATACTATGTATGCGTTCTTGCTGTTAGCGTGGTGTGTTTGTGGGACTCCTAACAGCGGAGCCAATGTCTCTGACTCTTTTGCCTGCTCTTAAGATTCTCTTCCTCCTGGCAGAAACATTGAGTTGGGGGAAGAACAGAGGAAAGAGAGCAGGATGAGCCACTATAGGTCCGAGAAGAGATCTGGAACCAGGGAGATCTCCAGAGACCTACAAGGATGACACGATCTGTCAATCGAGGCAACGGTGGAGAGGATAACCTAAAAACCCTCCCCCTAAAATGAGATTGATGACTTCTCTTTATGCCATCCTAGAGCCCTCATCCAGTGGCTGATGGAAGCAGAGACAGACATCCACAGATATACACTGAGCCGAAATCGGGAATTTAGTTGAAGAGAGGGAGGAATGAAGAACGAAGGGGTCTGTACCAGGTTGGAGAAACCCACAGGAACAGTTGACCTGAACAAGGGAGAGCACATCGACCCCAGATGCTGTCCAGGAGGCCAGTACAAGACTGATCCAGACCCCTGAACATGGATGTCAATGAGGAGGCCTCTGCACTCCAGGGACCCTCTGGTGGTGGATTAGTATTTTTCCTTGGTGCAAGAAGGGACTTTGAGAAGTCCCATGTGAATAGTTACACTCTGGCCCTGGACACATGGGGAAGGGCCCAGGACCAGCACAGGAAGATTTGGTGGACTTTGCAGAGCCCCCATTGAGGGCCCTACCCTGCCTGGGGAGTGGTGGGTGGATGGGGTGGGGGTGGGGCTGGGGGTGGGGGAGGAGGGATGGGAGTGAGGGGAGGGAGAGGGAGAAGGGACTTGAAATAAGCTTGTTCCCTAACTAGAACTAATACAATAAAATAAAATAAAAAAGATTCTCTTCCTCCTATTGGGTTGGCATGCCCCAGCCCTGGCATTAGGTCTTTTGCCTTGTCTTATTGTATCTTGTTTTGTCCTGTGTGGCTGTAGTGACTTGGACGCCTGCTCTTTTCTGAAGAGGAAATGAAGGAAGAGTGGACTTGGGCGAGCTGGGAGGAGCGGAGGTAGGGGAACTGGGATCGGGATGTATTATATGAGAGAAAAATTAATTTTCAATTAAAAAAAAAAGGTAAGCCAGGAGGTGGTGGTGAGCACCTTTGATCCCAGCACTTGGAAGGCAGAAGCAAGTGGATCTCTGTGAGTTTAAGGCCAGCCTGGTCTACAGAGGGAGTTCCGGGACAGGCTCCAAAGCTACAGAAACCCTGTCTCGAAAAACCAAAAGGAAAAAAAAGAAATCATGTGGTCAAAGGTGTAGCCAGCAGTAGAGCATTTGCCTGGCATGCACAAGGTCTGGGGGTTTCCCCTTCCAAGGATTTTTAGAAAGTGTCCTGCAGGCTGGGCTAGAACACCGGGCAGGCTAGTGCAGGGGGATCTTCAGCTGGGAGCTAGCCTGAGCTATGCTGACAAGACTTCCATCAACCCTGACAGGCTGAGTTCCATTCCAGAACCCACAGGGCAAGAAAGAGAGAGAACCTCTTCCCAAAAGTTGTCCTCTGGCCTCCACATCCATGTAGTGGCATACATTCAGACACAGTCAATCCAGAAAGAAATGTAAAAATATTATCCCAAATAGGTGTGATGGGATTTGGTGGGGATTTAGGGGGTTGTTGTGCTTTTGACATTTTCTTTGGTTTTGGCTTCTACAGACAGGGATTCTCTGTGTATATCCCTGGCTGTCCTGGCACTCACTCTGGAGACCAGGCTGGCCTCGAACTCACAGAGATCCACCTGCTTTTGCCTCCCGAGTGCTGGGGATTAAAGGCGTGCGCCACCACCACCAGCTGTATTTGGTTTTGGTTTTGGTTTAAGTGCTCAGCGCACACCAGCAAGTGATTAATAGTGCGGAAATGATTAAATGTAATCTAAGCCTCTCTTTCGTTCCCTCCGTCCCCCAGGTTCCTATTCTCATCCTCGAATTCTCAGTAACCCAATACCGAGAGAACATACCTGAACATTATCTTCAAGTCAAATGAATTTCATCGTATAAAAGAATTTCACTTGAGCCAAATTTCTAATTGAAATCTGATGGGGTGGAGAGTGGGCTAGCCCTCGGAGTTGGGACCACTCGAGAACTCAGCTGGAGGTCAGAAGAGAGACGAGCAAAGCAGAGGTGAGTCCAATTAGGCAATGTCTTCTTCAGTTCTCAGCGCTCTGCCAGGGGCAGAGGATAAACTTCTCAGTGAGGTGATTTATCACCGGGCAAGTGTTGTCCGAGGCCAGACAGTGTAGCGAGGCAGAGCTCCCCACTCAAGCAGCAGAAGGTGGGACTTTCAACACCCAGCCTGGAAAGCGGTGGTCTTCATTCTCTCGAGTCCAAACAGCGGGTGACTGACTGTACAAGGTAGGAGACGTATCGTTCCCATTGGCTCATTCAATATCCAGGTGGGACAACTGGAAAGTTCCTGGATCTAGGGCCAGCACTGTCCAATAGAAACAGAGCATGACCCACATACGTAATGACAAACTTTCTAATTTCTAAAGTAGAGGAAGTAAAATCAATTTATTTCAATATCAAACATTAAGAAGATGGAGAGACAGCTCAGGGGTTAAGTTGGCTGCTCTTACAGAGGAACTGGGTTTGATTCCCAGCACCCACTTGGCAGCTCACAACTGTCTGTAACTCAAGCTCGAGGGGATCCGACACCACTGGCCTCCACGGGTACCGGTGCTCGTGTGCACATAGCCACATGGAAACACACACACATATGTAAAAATATCTCAATGTGTAAATAACACAACATGTAATTGGTCTTAAAATGTTAATGAAATAGCTTGTGTTCTTCCTCTCAGAGCTTTCAAACTGAGTGTGTATTTTATACCCACAGAACATTGCAATTCAGATAAGCCCCCACTGGACCAGTGAGATGGCTCAGTGGGTAAAGGCGCTTGGCGCCAAGTCTAACAACCTGAATTCCATCCCCAGTCCCCACCCCGCGGAGGGAGATAATTGACTCTACAAGACAGAGACATCCCTTTTCAGGTACTCCGTAGCCACTGACTGCCACGTTGGACAATCTAGACACCGACCATTGCACCCTTTTAACTGGAAGCTCAGAGAGGAACCCTGTCTTTCATTCCAATTTCAATTCTCACAAGTTCAAAGTTATAAGTCAGTGAGAGGTTTTTGTTTTGTTTTGTTTTGTCTTTATAACCTATTACTAATGACTGTGACGGTCCTGCGCCATCCCTATGCATGCAAAGATGACAATCTCCCAAGGTCTAGCGGTCATTCAGTCATGAAACTTGCAGTGACATGTATGTTTTCCCTTCAGGCGCCGGTCATGGCTCATTCCTTTAAAGAGAGGATTTCCTGCCTTTTCTGTGCACGTTATCTGGAAAAGCCCGTGTACTTGAAATGCGGTTATACCTGCTGTCTCCGTTGCACTGACACCCTAGAGAGAAGTCCCGACGGGGAGGGCATACTGTGTCCCCATTGCTCTGTCGTCTCTTTGAAGGAAGACATCCTACCTGCTATGCAGTTAGAGCGCCTGATTACCAAGGTCAAAAAACTCGAGCCGTGGATGAAGCATATTCTAAAAATGAACCCCAGGTTGAAGATATTTCAGGGTAAGAAGTCTTAACAAACAACTCCAGACCCATTAAGGCCCTCAGGGGAAATCAACTTGCCAACGTCTCCCCATTTACATTTTGAACTTTAGCTAAAGCCAGGAACTTCAAATTTCATTCTTCCCAAAACACAGCAGGGGTAGAGATTAGAGCTAAGTGGGAAAATTGTCTGCCTCTGCCTCCCAAGTGCTGAGATTAAATACTGTGCTCCTAAGAATTTGGTGTGTGTGTGTATCTGCATGTATATAAGCATATATGTGTACAAACACACATATACAAATATATACATATCTAAACATATGCATGGGTGTTTGCCCGCACGTATGTCTGTGTGTTCGCCGTATACTTGCCGTGCTCATGGAGACCGGAGGAGGAGCCTGGATTCCCTGAACCTGGAGTTACAGGTGGTTATGAGCTGCCATCTGGGCACTCGAAACTGACTTTAGGTCCTCTGAAAGAGCGACAATTGCTCCTTTACCACTGAGCCATCTCCCCGGCCCATCCTTCTGGATTTGTTTATTTGTTTGATTGATTCAGGGTTTCTCTGTGTTAACAGCTCTGGCTATCTTAGAATTCGCTCTGTAGACCCGGATGGCCTCGAACTCACAGACATCCACCTGCCTCTTCCACCCACCGGCAAGCCTTGAGTTTATTTTGACAACACTAGCCCAGAGGATATCTTTTCTTTTCTTTCTTTTCTTTTTTTTTTTTTTTTTGGTGTTTTCTTTTTTTTTTTGTATTTGTTGTTTTGTTTTGTTTTCTTATTTTTTATATATTTGAATTAGAAACAAGATTGAATTACATGACGAACCCAGGTCCCTTCTCCCTCCCTTCCTCCTCTACCACCCCCACCCAACTAAAATCCTACCTGTCATATGTCCTTTCTTCTAATCTACACCAGACTCAAAATTTCTGCTTCGGAGGATAGCTTTTCAAATTTAATAACGTATAAGTGACCTGACCATCTGGTTCGAGGCAGATTTTGATTCTGGAGCAGTAGGTCTTCCTGAAACTGTCGACTGACACAACCCAGGCGGTGCAGACACTGCTGACTCACAATCCACGGGTCGATGGGCAAAAGCCTGGGTCAGGAAGTAGGGCCTCTGTCTTACACCGAGCCCCCGGGACGTGAAGAGCTCAAGAGTCCGCAGGTGAATCTGATGTACAGAGAACTGTAGGCAGCCATTGCGATGGATAAATCATCTTGGCACCCAGGGCCCCCAGGTGAGTGGCGCAAGCCATCTGAAGATAGTTCAAGTAAAGTTAGGTCTGGACTCCGGACCCTGTGCTTTCTACTCCTGAGCGACAGGAAGCAACGCCAACGCCTGGTTCCTCATCACACGTTAGCTCTGCATTATTGGTGTTACCAGTTTTTGTTTTATTTTTTGTTTGGTTTGGGGGTGGGGTTTTTTGGGGCACCGATATGATGTATGCAGAGGTCAGAGGACAACTTGAAGGAGCTGGTTCTCTCCTTTTACCAGGTGGGTCTTAGAGAATCAAACTCAGGTTATCAGGCTTGACACAAAAGCTTCTATCTGCTGAGCCACCTCAGCCCTGGTAGTGGCATTGTAGACATGTTTTTTTTTTTTTCTTATAGCTATAAAAAAAAAAAAAAAGATGGAGCTGGCCGTTGGTGGTGCAAGCCTTTAATCCCAGCACTCAGGAGGCAGAGGCAGGAGGATCTCTGTGAGTTCGAGGCCAGCCTGGTCTACAGAGTGAATGCCAGGATAGGCTCCAAAGCTACACAGAGAAACCCTGTCTCAAAAAAAATAAATAAATAAATATTATACAAGTCCAGTACTCAACAGTGTAGAAATTTCCTACAGTGATTTAGAGAAACATTTTGTGACAACTGCTTTCATTCTGCATATAAAACGTCACCTAGTTAGGAAGGTCTTGAAACTTTCCCTAAGAGGTGATCTTTCTTTTAAAAAAAAAGAGTGGAGTTAAATAAAAGTGAGGTGCGTGAGCCCCAACAATAAATATGAAAGACAGAGTCCGTGTTGCTTGTGTTTGCTGAACTGCTGGATTTTCTGTACACAGTGCACATGACCTTGGATCCGGACACGGCCCACGACCGCCTCATCATCTCTGATGACCTGATGAGTGTCTACTGTTCGTCTAAGAGGCAGGACCGGAAAGAGTGTGCAGAGAGATTCCAGGTCTCCACCTGCGTCCTGGGCTCCTCGCGGTTCACTTCGGGCCGGCATTACTGGGAGCTGGTGGTGGGAAGGAGCAAAGAGTGGGACGTGGGCGTTTGCAAAGAGTCTGTTAACCGGCAGGAGCCAATTAACCTGACGGAAGAGCACGGATTCTGGACTGTGGGTGTCAGGGGTGGAGAGGTCTACGCTGCCTGCACTGAACCCCTGACCGTGCTCATCGTGAACCCTCGGTTGCACAGGGTGGGGATTTTCCTTGACCTCGTAAAGAAGAGCATTTCCTTCTGGGACCTGAGCGATGGCTCGCACATCTTTACGTTCTTTAACATCTCTGACACGGATCCACTTCGCCCATTCTTTGCTCCGGCGAATTCCTATCCTGATGATCCAAAAGAAGCCCTCGCTATCTGTCCCGTGTTAAATCCAGGCATTTTCAGGCGTCCAGCTAACCCCGAACAAGGAAAATGATCCTGGAATATGAAAGCTCCTTTGGGAAATCGCTGTCTACTCGTAACCCTGTGTTTGGTACGCATAGGGCACAAAGGCGTTGCAGAAATATACGGAGGCCGTCACGTATTCTAATTAGTTAGGGAAATTTTCGCTTTTTAATATGAAGTATCATCGTGCTTGTCTTGTTTGGAATTTGTTTGAATTGCTGTGCCCGTTCATGCAGTGTGAGCTTTTAGATGAACCTCGAATGTTTTCCTTTTTTTATTTGCTCTAATTGTGTTGTGGAATAAATGACCTAAATTAAAATTTTAAATTTGACCAACCAAGCAGGCTGATTGATTTTTCTGAAGGGCAAGGAAATAAGACTGATACATATCAACAGTAAAAAAAGAGAAATGTTGGGCTGGAGAGATGGCTCAGAAGATAAGAGCACTGCCTGCTCTTCCAGAGGTCCTGAGTTCAATTCCTAGCAACCACATGGTGGCTCACAACCACCTTGAATGAGATCTGATGCCCTCTGCTGGCATGCAGGCAGAAGACTGTATTCATAATAAATAAAATATTTTAAAAAAACTTTAAAGAAAAAGAAAATAACATCAGTCTTTTCCAGGCAGTGGTAGCACACACCTTTACACCCAGCACTTGGGAAGCAGAGGCAAGAGGATCTCTGAGTTGGAGGCCAGCCTGGTCTACAAAGTGAGTTCCAGGATAGCCAGGGCTACACAGAGAAACCATGTCTCGAAAAACCAAACAATAAAAGTCAATCTTAAGTTAAACATAGTACTTCAGCCTAAGGAAATAACAGCGAGGTAGCATGAGGATGGTGAGAGTAAGCAAAACACAAAATGGCCAAAAGTAGTGACTCGTGTCTCTAACTCCAGCACTTGGAAAGATTAGCCAAGAGAACTACAAGTTCAAGCAGGACCAGTGAGTTCAAGGCCAGTGTGGGAAACTTAGTGAGACCTTGTTTCAAAAACAAGAGTTGGAAATGTAGCCGAATAAACCAGCACTTGCCAAGTGTTTGAATGCTTGGCCCATAGGGAGTGGCACTATTTATTGGGAGGCGTGGCCTTGATGGAGGATGTGTGTCCCTGTGGGGCCAGGCTCTGAAGTCTCAAGCTATACCCAGTACACACCCTCCTTCTGCTACCTCGAGACCAAGATGTAAAACACTCAGATCCTTCTGCAGCACCATGCCTGCTTACACGCTGCCATGTCCCTCCATGACGACGATAAACTGAGCCTCTGAAACTGTAAGCCTCCAATTGTAAGCTCCAATTAGTTTTCCTTTATAAGAATTGCTGTGGTTGCAGTGTCTCTTTACTGCAATAGAAACCCTGAATAAACCGTCTAGTAAGCATGAGACCCTATGTTCAATCCTCAGTCCCAAACAAAAAGTGAGGGCAGGGCCAGGCTTACAGTTCTGTGATAGAGCATTTGCCTAACATTTGTGAGGTCCTCAGTTCAAATCTTAGCATTACAGGATGGATGAATGGATAGATAGATAGATAGATAGATAGATAGATAGATAGATAGATAGATAGATAGATAGGAGCAAGAGAGAGATAGGTGATAGTCTTGGGCCCAAAAGGGGGGTCCAACTTCGGGAGACGCACCCCACAGAGTCACTCACAAGATGCAAAGGTGTAGGGGAACCTGTAGCCACCTGCTTAGGGGCTGGCTACAGGTCTGCCTGACCACACCTGCGAGGGCGTGGTCAGGGTGACGTAGAGTGAGAGGCAGTCAGTGACTGGTCACTTTCAGTTTCACTTTTCGGCTTGCAGTACAGACTGCTGCCGCGCTGGCTGGCTAGGTCGCTCTGTAAGTAAGGCTTTTAAATACCCTTGTATTTCTACCTGACTCGGTATTGGTAATTTCCCACTATACAAAAGCAAAAGGATTTTATTCCAACGCGGTGGGGTCTTTCTCTGAAAGAGATTGACCCCGAGTTTCTAAAGCAGTTTTTATGTCTTTTTGGTCACTAGGCAGGAGTGTGACAACATATTGATTGTCTATATCATGTATGCGCCATTTACTGATTGGTTGGGAACTGAACTTACCATTTTGCCCACAAGGGGTTTGGAATGTTATTTTGGTTTGTACACTTGCAAGGCCATGGTACAGCTCGTGTTTTTTTCTGGGAACAGAGTGACTTATACTTATTTTCAAAACTTGGGTGGTAATGACTCTCTGGAGCAGGGTAACCCATAAGAATTTTTAGAAACCAGACAATTGTTGAGGATAATAACATTCCTTGGAAGCTAGTAATAATTTCCAGAGACTGGTCGTCATGACCGACCATTTCATGTGTGTGTGTGGCCAGAGTGATTTTCAAATACATGCGGTGGGTATCAGGCTGGGTTTAAGTTGGGGTCTTTCAATAGATGACAGATAGGAGATAGATAGATAGATAGGAGATAGATAGATAGGAGATAGATAGATGGATAGATAGATAGGAGATAGATGGATGGATAGATAGATAGGAGATAGATAGATAGATGGATAGATAGATAGATAGATAGATAGATAGATAGATAGATAGATAGTATTTGGTACACACCTATATTCACAGAACTTGAGAGGTGGAGGTGAGAGAATCGGAATTTCAAAGTCATCTTTGGCAACATAGAGAGACCAGCCTAGGCTATGTGAAACCCTTTTTCAAAAAGCCAAAGAGGGGGTTGACTTGTAGAACACACCTTAATCCCAGCACTTGGGAGGCAGAGGCAGGAGGATCTCTCTGAGTTGGAGGCCAGCCTTATCTAATAGAGTAACAGGACAGCCAGGGCTACACAGAGAAACTTTTTGTCCCAAAAAACAAATATAGCTACCAGTGAGTGAGCCACCTGACACACGTGCTGGGAATTGAACTCCAGTCTTCTACAAATGTCCTTCAACTGCTGAGCCAAGGCTCCTACCCCACATGATTTTAAGAAATAATTGTTTTACATGTAAATGTAAAAGAAAAAATTAGTGTGCGTGACATTGCACACTAGTATGTGTGCTCCAATGAACATTTGGAGGTCAACAAGCAGACAACTTGTAGGAGTCGGGCTTCTCCTTCCACCTTGTGGGCTCTGGGGATCAAACTCAGGTCACCAAGCTTACAGCATTCTCTTTAACACGCTGTACCATGGATCTGGCCTTGGCGACATTCACTTACATACTTTTTGTTGGTTTCCCCGTCCTCAGTCTGTTACCCCCACCCCTTGTCTCTGCTCCTGTTGGTCCCTTTCCTCCCCAGATAGTGTCCCGATGTCTTTTAGCGAGGGCATGTGACCTAAAGGATTAGAACACCCTGTAACAGCCTGGCGTCGGTCCATGACAGTAAGTGCCCGTGTGTCTATGGGGTGACAGAGGGCCCTGGGGATGGAAGAGTACGACCTTAGCAGAAGGATCAGCGTGCACCTGTCCGGCCGGGAGCAGAGTGGGCAAGACCATCGGACAATGGGAGGCAGAGCGCAGGCGCTTCTGCAAAGTGAGATCCTGCCTGGGTAGGGTTCCCAGAAGGCGCTGATCCTGGGTCCCTGCGGGTTTCCTAACAAACCCTTATGATCTCTGGCGCCCTCTGCTGCACAAGAAAGCCAAAATTCAACCCAGCACAGAACGCTTAGAGAGGCTGCAGTTTCTTGAGATTCAATAGCAATGAGTTGGAATCAGAGGCATGCTTCCTCCCCACACCGGGCCCGGTACTCTGAGGGACTGACACCCAGCACGAAGAATGTCACTTTCTCTCAGTTGTGGATCCTCGGTCTGAAGCTTTGGCTGTGACTGTATAATGAGGAACAACGAACGGCAGAGACCACCCAATAAAAGGAGACCACGGGAGGGCAGAGCTCTGCAGAGAGCAGAGGGTACAGGTCTACATAACGAGCTCTAGGATAGCAAAACAATCCAGCTATTGCTCTTGCCCTTGGTTGCCTCCCACGGGGTCTAATAGCAATTCTTGTTACAGTTAGGCTTTTGTAAAGAATTAGTTTTGGAGGGTTGTTTTGGTTTTGGTTTTGAGATAGGGTCTCTCTATGTAGCCCTGGCTGGCCTGGAACTCAATCTCCCTGCCTCTGCCTCCCTGGGATTAAAGGTGTGCACCACCACACCTTGCTCCTATAAAGAACTGATGAGCCCAGAAGCCTCTGGGAAAAAAAAATAAACACCAAGTCCTGGGTGTTCCTGAGCCAGGTGGTGGTGGTGTACACCTTTAATCCCAGGACCTGGGAGGCAGAGGCAGGTGGATCTCAGTGAGTTTGAGGCCAGCCTGGTCTACAGAGTGGGTTCCAAGGCTATGCAAAGAAACCCTGTCTCAAAAAAAAAAAGAATAACGACAAAAAATGAAATGATTATGCCAGTGAAGACAGGAGAACCTAGTTGAGACATAAATGTCTTTAAAAAAAAGAAAAAAGAAAAGAAAAGAAAACCTTTACACTCTGAATAAGACCCAGATGTCCCTGGGAGCTTTAGTACCACACTTCCACTGTAAGCCTACACATGGACATCTTGGAGTAGGCCACACCCACCTATGACATCATTCTCTATGACATCAGGAGCCCAATTCCTCTGGACATGGATGGAGTTCAGTTTTTGTTTTTTTTTCCCCGAGACAGGGTTTCTCTATCCTGGCACTCGCTCTGGAGACCAGGCTGGCCTCGAACTCACAGAGATCCCCCTGCCTCTGCCTCCTGAGTGCTGGGATTAAAGGGGAGTTCAGTTCTTAACTAGGGCTAAGGTGGGGCTAGTCCTGGATAGTTGACTGGGCTGGTCAGAACATTCCACCACACAGAGGCTGTTCTGCAAGGCAGCTCCCTCCCTGCCGACCTTTGCCTTTGAAATTCTTTCATCAGAACTGGAGATTACATCTAGGACCTCAGACATGCTAGACTCTATTCCTGAACTATGACCCCGCCCCTCCCCCCCATCCTTTTTTTTTTTTCTTTCAGTTTGGAAGTCTCACTCACTAAGTTCCCAGGGCTGACCTTGAACTCCTCTCTACACAGCTGGGATTACCATAGTATACCGTTTAGCCTGGCAACATTGAGTTGAGTGTGGCTGACGCACGAGTACTTTGCTATGGCAGCTCTTTGGTTGTGTGTTTAGCTTTTTGTCTGCATTGTGTGTCTAGGCACCTCCTGCATGCTGGCGCCAAGGAGGGCAGGAGGGGGCCTGGAGTTGGAACTACAGGTGCTAAATCAAACCCCCGTCCTCTGCAAGAGCAGCAAGTGCTCTTAATAACTCCATCCCAGTGGTTACGGCTCTTAACGGTAACACCTGAACGAATTATGGTCACTAAGGACCATAATTACCAGTTTAAAAAAAAAACAAAACACTCCAGAGGAAAAAGACTGATGAAGCTAAACAAGCAACAAGAATGGTCCGATATAAATTCTGGGAGAAGCCAGGCACGGCCATAGCCTGGCTGTTTGCACATTGTGTTGTTACTCCATGGTACTGTAGACTACACCCAGGACCTGTGCACGCTAAGCTAGTACTCTAGCAAAGGCATAGCTCGATGCGCTCCAGTGCTAGTGAGCTTGCCTGGCATGTAAAGGGGCCCCGCATTGGATGATGAGTTAGAGGCAGCACCAGCATCAGGACCACCACCACCATCACCACAAGCATCCTTCAGTTTGTGGTTTTCAGTAGTTACCCAGGGGTTACTAGGCAAGACGTGCCCACTGGTGCATAACAGTGGCATGAAGATTGTAACTGCTCTGATTAGAAAACCTGGTCAATCTGAACAGACAGCTCGGGAGCCGGCATGGGACCAACCGAGGCCCTCTGCATCTGGGTGACGGGTGTGCAGCTTGGTCTTTTGTGGGCCCTCAAGCAGTGGGACCAGGGTCTGTCCCTGGTGCATGAGCTGGCTCTTTGGTGAAATGCCTTGTCCAGCCTTGATGCAGAGGGGAGGAGCTTGGTCCTGCCTCAATTTGAATGCCATGCTTTGCTGATTCCCATGGGAGGCCTTACCCCATCTGGTAATGGGGGTGGGGTACAAGGGAGGAGAGGGGAGGGAACCGAACTGGAGGAGAGGAGGGAGGGGAAACTGTGGTGGGCATGTAAAATAAATAAATGAAATGAGCCGGGCGTTGGTGGCGCACGCCTTTAATCCCAGCACTCGGGAGGCAGAGGCGGGCGGATCTCTGTGAGTTCGAGGCCAGCCTAGAGCGATTTCCAGACCAGCCTCCAAACTAACAGAGAAACCCTGTCTCAAAAAACCCAAAAAATAAAAATAAATGAAATGATTAGTAAAATAAATTTAAATTAAAAAAAAAAAAAAAACCTGGTCAAAGCCCACGGCTCTGGAGATCATAGGACTTAGGAATGCACCATTGCTGTTTCGCTATATGAACATTTAAACTACTTTCAACCTTAGCCAGAAAGGCCTCTTTCTGCTGATTGGTCAAAGCTCTGAGAATAAGCTACTGGTGATTGATTGCTCAACCCTAAATGGGACCTCTCTCTGGCTCCCCACCCCACCAAGGACACAAGGAAGGAACAATGCACAAGGCAGGAGAAAGACCAGAAAGAATGTGAGAAGGTTGGGGAGGAGCGCTGTAAAATGCCGACTTCCAGGTTCTGCGCTCTTGAACTCACTGTAGCCATGGCCACCTGCGCACAATCAAGCAATCAGCACAGTGAGCATTCAGCATTCCAGCAGGCAAACAAAACAAACAGGAGGGGATGGAGGAGAAAGAGGGCCTGTTGGGAGGACCTCGTGTACGGAAGAGAAGGATTGTGTAAGTGTAAGGAAGAGATTGATCAAGATACATTTTGGGGTTGTTTCCTTTTCTTTATTCAAGACAGGGTTTCTTACTCTGTGTAGCCCTGATTGTCCTGGGAACTTGCTTTGTAACCAGGCTGGCCTGGAACTCAGAGAGATGTGCCTGTCTCTGCCTCCCTTTTGCTGGGATTAAAGGTGTGCGCCACCATGCCAGCCAGCCAAGATACATTTTTAAAGTTTGCATTTAGGCTGCAGTTTTAAAAGTGCTCTTTAAGCCAGGCGTTGGTGGCGCACACCTTTAATCCCAGTACTCGGAAGGCAGAGGCAGGCGGATCTCTGTGAGTTCGAGGCCAGCCTGGTCTCCAGAGTGAGTGCCAGGATAGGCTCCAAAGCTACACAGAGAAACCCTGTCTAGAAAAACCGAAAAAAAAAAAAAAAAAAAAAAAAGTGCTCTTAAATTTTGACAACTAAAATATTGCAGCTAAAGCACAGATCTACCTAAAAATAAAAACAGAAATTGAAGACACCCCCAACCAGAACCAAAAGATAATATAATAATTTCTACATGGAAAGTATGTCAGAAACCTACAGGAAATGAGGATTCCCAAGGGGAGTTGGGGCACTTGCAAGGGTGGGGGAGGCTGCCTGAAACCTCGGCAAAATACCAAGGAGCGAAAAACCTTCTTAAGAACCATGTGGTGAGTTCCGCAGCCAGCTAGCCTGCCAGATCTTTCGCTGCGGTGAAATGCCACCAGAGCCTTGTGCCAGCAAATCTGGCTACAAGAACCTGTGGTCAAAAAAAGCAGCAGTGCCCCATTAGCCGGAAATGTGGGTTCCTGTTTTGTGCTTGGTGAGACCGGGGAGGGCCAAAGGAGGGTCTGTCTGTCTCAGAAATGGAGTTCCCCAGTGAGCAGCTGCTTCGGCAGTGCAGCGGAGAGCCCATGTGCCCCATGCATGCATGGTGACATGCTGCAAGATGGCAGGGAGCCATTAGTGGCAGAGTCCCTGGAAGCCACTTAGAGCTCAGATGATAAACCAACCAAGTCCACCAATTGTCAACCAGCGTACCGGGGAGGATCCAGGAAGGCAAAGACTCAGGGACCCTGGCTGCCCGACACCCAGGCCAGGCCTCTATGGATCAAATTTTAGGAGTCCCTCTCACCAACTCTATTACCCAGGAGAGTTCTGCCATGGGATCTGTCCTTCCAGCCCCACTGCACGGGTACCCAGGTCAGAAAGATACCCACACACCCCTTTCCAACATAGAGGTCAACCCTGAGCATGAGTTCAGCTCAGCAGGAGCCCCTCACTGTTTATGGCAAACCCCACCCCCACCTCAAGTGATATCTAGTCCCCATTCAACGAGAATCAACCCCAGGGGGCTGGAGAGATGGCTCAGTGGTTAAGAGCCATCTAAGTGGCTGCTCTTCCTAGAGGACCTGGGTTCAATTCCCAGCACCCACAAGGCAGCTCACAATTGTCTGTAATTCCTGTTCCAGGGGATCTGACACCCTCACACAGACATATATGTAGGCAAAACACCAATGTACATAAAATGCAAATAATTTTTTAAAAAATCAATCCCAGCACTCGGGAGGCAGAGGCAGTCGGATCTCCATGAGTTTGAGGTCAGCCTGGTCTACAGAGTGAGATCTGGGACAGGCTCCAAAGCTTCACAGAAAAGCTGTCTTGAAAAACAAAGCAATCCCAAACCCTGTTACTTCCTTAGTCACTGTCCACCCAAGTCTTGTCTCCAAGTCTTGAGTCAAATTAGTCAAATTTCCTGACCCCAGTGTAAGATGCATTCATAAGGGGCCCTGAATGTACCACAGTTGGATCTCACTAATCTTCTCCGGATGCCCACGTGCCTGAGCACGTAGGGGCTGTCAGTAAATAAACATCGGGTAGATGTCCTCCTCAGCCACCCTCTGCTTCTTGCAATCTGTTAACGTATGCATACATTGCTGTGCTCAAGGGCACCGGTGGAGCTCAGAACACAACCTTGGATGCTGGTCCTTACCTTCTACCTTATTGAGAGAGATGAGCTGACCATCCGTGCCCCTCGTACCCGATTCCCCTTACTACCCAGATGGGACTGAAGGCTGCACTGGGCTTTTTTAGGTGGTTGACAGAGGCCTGAACCCCTGCTTGCACTGAGCCTGATCTCTAGCCCCTGAACACGATGCCTTGAGAAGAGCTGGAACTGAAGAGCCCTCTCGCTGCTAGGAGGAGCTGGCATATGAGCTGACTCATTCCGTATCCAGTCATGGGGGATCCCCCCACACCCAAGTGCTGAGAGCCTCACAGAGGCTTCTTTTAATGGCAGTGCCTGCTAAAACTCTGGAATATTCTAGAAAGGGGCATAAAGGAGACACAATCCCTCTGGTGTTGCTTCCTACTCCAGACTGTTAGGGATGAAAGATGGGGGGGGGGGGCGATGCAAAAGATTGAATCATGGCTTCCAGGCCATGCTGCTTTCCGTTTTCTTGTTTTTATGAGATGGTGGACAGAGCATCAAATCTTAGCTGGGCAGGGAATGGATTAGAACTCTCTCCCTCCAGCGCTTGATTAATTGAAACTGGTGTAAAGCTCAAAGGCACACACAAAAAAAAATCACCACACACACTTCCTTCCAGGCCAAGGGTTTGCAGGGCCCTTCTGCCGCACGGCAAAACTGAACTGTCCTCGTACCCCACCCCACCCCCAGGGCAGAGGGGGCTTCAGGAAGCTCCCAGCATACCCAGAGCTCTCAAGTGAACTGCTCAGCCAGGCAGACAGCTACCAAACCAACCTGACCCCGACGGAGCACCAGGGCCCCTGGGGACCGACAGCCTCTTATCTGTGGAGTGGCAGCCACTTCTGCCATCCCTTCAACCTTCCCTGCACCCTTGACCTAGAGGAGGGAACCAAAGGGGGCCAGTGTGCTCCCTGTTGTCAGTGCCAGTAGCCACTCCACTGAGGGTAACACGTCCTAACCAAGTAACTTGCGTTGTGGCACTTTGGCTCCACAGCCTATCTAGGGTACCACCCAGGGTCATTTCCAAAGCCCTTGACTACACTACAGTCTCCCAGATACATCCTCTCTAGAAACTATTTGGGGCACCTTAACTGGCCTGGGTGCTGCAGCTCTAGGCTCCAGCATGGTAACAAGAGTCATGGTGATGTGGCTATCCCGTCTTCACCTTGAGCCTCCACCCACAAGGGAAGCAAGAGAGACAAGGGAAGCAACTGCGCTGGCCTGACTCCCACCCAGCCTTCAACCAATGGAACTGTTGTTAAGATGAACCCAGCAGTCAGGACCTGACCTGGGGAGTAACGGGAGACCCCAGGTAGGACGGCCCCGGAAGCATGGACCGACACTGCTGGCAAATGCCTATCTGTGTATCAAGGTGGCAGGAGCAGAGTTATCGAATGTGGCCCAGCACATGACAAGAACACATAGCAATGGCCACTGGGTTTAGCCAGCAGAGGCTAACAAGGCTTCCAAAGAGTGCCGGGATGAATTAGTGTTCCCTGTGTGAGACTCAGTGACACCAATGACGTGTGTTCTTGGCAGAGATTCTTACTACCATCACTGTCCTCACCACCTGACTCCGCACGTGACCCCGGCCACAGCATCTCATCTCTACTAGCTCCCAAGTGGGCGGGCTCGACCCCGAGCCCTGAGCGTCTGTGTGTGTGTGTGTGTGTGTGTGTGTGACACTCACCAGAGGCCCAGTCCTCCTACAAGAGTCACAGCCTGGCCATGGCCCAGGTCCCTCCCGCCCTCACCCAGGTCACCCCAGCTCCAGGAACTCAATGCTTTGGGAAGGTTAGCTCCCAGATGATGTCGAGAGGTGACTCAGACCCCACCCGGAGTCTGCCCTGGAAGACAAGCCTCTCAGGGACACATGAGTAGTGGATGGGAATTTGGGGGCGCCACACCCATGAGAATTGCCATTTATTCCCGAAGTTGCCAAAATCATCACCAAGGGTTCACCAAGGGCGCCAAGGGAACGAGGAGGCTCCAACACTGATCGGGGGTGTCAGGAGTTTGGAGGGAAGTGGAATGGGTGGGGGACCCCAGCTGTCCCTCCCCGTCTAATGCCACAGAAAAAGTCCTCCTCTGGCCGGCTCCCCTCCCCATCCCCCATGCCCAGTTTTTCTCAGGAGGAGGTGGGTTGGGAACTTGGGAAGAGGGTGTAGTGTGAGTGGGCCCAGGAGGGGGAGGGCACTGGGGGGAGGGCCCGTTTCACATGCACTCACAACACTGATCTCCCAGGGAACAGAAATGGGGGAAGCCAGCTGAACCAGGCCTCCCTCCTACCCTGGATTACAGGAGGAAGGGATTAGTGTTGGGGGCTGGGGGTCCCGGGGGCATCATGGGGGGCAGGCCAGGGCCTCCACCAAGAGGAGAGATGTAGGTAGGTGGCGCTCCAGGAACTGGGGGCACAGGACTGAGACGGAGCTGGTTCAGAGTGAGCGTTGCAGGGGGTGCTGGCTGGAAAGGATTGGTGACGGAGGGGCCGGTGGCCGGAGCTCCTGCAAAGGGAAAAAAAAAGATAGATGCAGGAAGCAGTCAGCTGTGCTAGTCTGCCTGCCCCATCCGTGTCAGTGACACAACCCAGGTGGAGAGAAACAGGCCTGCTCCATGAGCCTGCAGCTCTAGAGGGACTAGAGAGAGGATGATCAAGCGTGCAGGAGTTCCACCCACACTCTAGACTCACCGCTTGGCAGGAATGGGTTGGAAGCCTTGGCTCCTGGCGGTGTGGGGCCTGGCCGGCTCACCAGCGAGTCCAGGTCCACAAGGGCTGCATTGGGGCCTAGGAATGACTCCGGAGTCTTCCGTGTGGGGGGGGTAGGAGTTGGGGTCGCAGCAGGTGGGGGACTCCCCACAGCCTCAGCCAGAGAGTCCCCAACCCCACTCATGTCGAATGCACCTGGGCTGCGGGCGGGGACCTCTCCTGCAAGCAACTCCAGTTCCCCTGGAAGAAGCCGGAACAGTGCTCACAGGACTGGCAGGTCCAGCCTGAGTTGGGGAGGGGCGGGTGGAGGGCTCAGGAAGGGACAGAGTTACACAGTGGCAGGCTGAGCTGAGCCTGTACTCAAAACCATGAAGAGCTCATGGTTGTGAGCAGGAGGAAGAAATGACAGAATCAAGATGTCAGTTTCAGGAAGTACAGTCTCTGACGACTGCCTAGGGGACACCACCAGTCCTAAAGGAGCGTCTCCCCCAAGGGAGTACTCCAGCTGCAGAGCCCATATGAAATTTTACAGTGCGGAAACCTGGCAGACACCCATGACCCTTGGGACAGTTCGTGACATCTACGGGATGCAGGGCAGACTTTTTCCCTCTGGGAGTTAACAAATGGAAACACATTTCTACACCACAATCAGCATTTAGATTAGCGGAAGCTGGCTCAAACATGGGAAGAAATACAGCCAGGCCCAGCGGTGCAAGCCTGTAATCCCAGCGCTTGGGAGATTCAGGTGGGAGGATCACAAGTTCAAGGCCAGCGTAAGCTATGGAAAAAATACAGCACAAGCCTGTCAAAATTGATAAACAAAATACACATAAATCCATAAAAACTGGCCGGGCGGTGGTCGCGCACGCCTTTAATCCCAGCACTCGGGAGGCAGAGGCAGGAGGATCTGAGTTTGAGACCAGCCTGGTCTCCAGAGCGAGTGCCAGGATAGGCTCCAAAGCTACACAGGGAAACCCTGTCTAAAAAAAACAAAAACAAAACAAAACAAAACAAAAAACATAAAAAGTGAACCAAGAGCTCAACGGTAAGGCACACACTTGCCGAGCATGAACAGGGTTCAATCCCAGTGTCACAAGAGAAGAAAAGGTGGCGAATGGAGAATATATCTGTAATTCCAGACCCGGGGGCTGAGGCAGAAGGACCACACACAAGTTCAAGGACAGCCTGGGAAACCTAGTCAGTCATATGTCATCTCAAAAGAAAAAGGGACCAGAGATAACCAGGCCCCACCCACAGCTGTGGGTACAACACTCAAGGAGGCCCAGGCCCACACTTAAGACTTGACTCAGCTCACAGCTGCCAAGCAAGGTGGGCGGGCTAGTCTGCTCCAAGGCCTCAGAGACACGTGGCTGAGCAGAAGACATCCAGGGAGAAAGAAGTGAGGGACACAAGGCAGAGAGAGGGCTCAACATGTTGACTGATGCCATTTCTCCAATTCCTGTCCCCGGTCAATGAACGGCCGGGAGGCAGAAACAGGTCAGCACGTGGCTAGCACGTGGCTAGCTGGGGTTTCCATAGTTACACCTCTGTCTGTGAGGAGGGTGGCTGGATCTGACTCACTCTACCATGTGCTCCTACACCCTCAAGCGCAGCACACACCACCGGAGGCAAAGCAGAGGCAAGGAAGCAGCGGGTATGGGGGTCCTGAGGAGCCAGGCATGAGGAGGGGTGACTCACCCGTGCTGCTCCCAGAGGTCGGCAGAGTGGCTCGGAGCCGGTCAAAGTCTGAGAACTCATCAGGCTCTGTGTCAAAGCCCCCGACTGCTGTGGAGGCCAAGATGCTCCGCTCAGCACCTGCCTGGGGACTCCAGCTCAGCCTCCTCCACCCTCGGGCCCAGACAAAGTCAGCACCCGCCCCTGGACAGCCGCCCCAGCCCAGCACAGTCAGCCAGTACCTGCAGTGCCGTTGCTGCTGGGCTTGGCAGGTGAACCTCCCCAAGGATCTGAGAAGGCCGGGGCAGGGGCCCAGGGGTCAGAAGATGGGGGTCCACTGGCGGGGGCCCCACCTAGACGAGGAGGGAGGCACGGCGATGAGTAGCCCCTCCAGTTTGGACGGCTGCTAAATAATCTGTGGTAGCCCAAAACCACCCAAATGACTAGCCCCACTGTCAGGCCTTCTGCCCACACACATGTGCTTTAGCCTGTCAGAGTCAGGCCCGCCCACACCTACTCTCAACAGCACCCTCCCCTCCCCCCGCCCCCCCCCCCCCGTCTCTTTACAGCCTTCCTTATTCAGCTTCATAGAGCCAAGATGTCCGAGCCCTACTCTCCGTCCTGGCCATCTAAGGGCCGGCACTGTGCCCGGGCCTCCCTTCCTAAAGGGACAGCTAGCCCAAGGGACTGCAAAAGAGTAGCTGGTGGTGCTCACCATCAGAGGATCCCCATGGGTCAGGTGTGGGTCCCTCTCCAGCTGCAGGAGCCGGGGTCCCACCCCAAGGGTCGGCAGAGGGCCCTGTAGGGGCTGCAGGCCTCCAGGGATCCCCAGAGGCTGGTGTGGGGGCTGGACCACCCCAAGGGTCAGCAGCTGGAGGGACAGCAGGTCCCCCCCAAGGGTCTGAGGCAGAAGCAGCCGGAGGGATGGCAGTAGCCACAGGTGCCGGGCCCCCCCAGGGGTCTGAGGCCTGTGCAGGGGCTGGGGCTGTGAAGACGTCGGCAAGATCCATGAGAGAGGACTGTGGGAAGAGAAGAGAACTAGAGACAGTCAGGAGGCCACCACAGGGAACTCCACCTCCTCTCAACCCCAGGTCTGCCTACATCTGTCTTCCCCATTCCCCCGCCCGGCCGGCCACTGCCCACCTAGGTCCTCCTGCAAACGGCCCTAGCCTATTCCCTGTACAACCAGCTGGGGCCTCCAGGTGAAGACGGCGGTGAAGCCCGCCTTCCCGCCTTCCCTCCCTTCTTCCCACCACTCCCCCCCCTCCCCCCCGTGGCCAGCAGAACTGCAAGCCCTCCCTCATGCACTGTTTGCCCTGGTTGGGTTTTTGAACCCAGCCCTCCCCACAGCTCGCCCTCCTTCACCTCCCACCAGGTCACCCTGACCATCTCTCTCCTGATGCCACATCACTGTCCTGCAGTGACCACCATGCAGGGCCGCCTCCCCATGGCTGCCTGTCCGTGTGCAGACACCTAAGCAATGCCCTGGTGATCAGAGGGCAGGCATGTAAACGGGGCAAACTGAAGCCCGCACCTGACAGCGGGGGGAGATACCCCACGCAGGCTCACACACACACCGGCGTCGGTACCCACGAGGCAACCAGGCTCAGAGAGAGGACAGCCAAGCCAGCTTTCCCCAAGTGGCCACACTTACACTCAGGGTGTAAAGGACAGAGGCAGAAACAAGTGAGGCTCCCACAGCCAGATGCAGGACCTCCATAGACTAAAGCCAGCCTGAGCGGACACACCGCTGCCTACCCAGAAAGCCACAGCAGCAAGAAAGTCCCACTGGACCGGAGGCTGGAGCTGGCAGAGCACCTGGCTAGGATGCACAAAGCCCAGGCCAGGCTCAATCCCCATAAAAAATCAAGTATGGCAGCACTCGCATAGAAATCCCAGCATGCGGGGTAGAGAAGCAAGGATCAGAAATCCAAGGTCGTTCCAGCTACACAGAGTTGAAGGCCAGCCTGGGCTACATGAAACACCGACTCAAAAATAAAAAAAAAAAAAAAAAAAAAAAAAAAACAGTCTCATTGGCTATTCATTCGGAAACAAACCTACTCTTTGTGAGCCCGATCTGGTAGCAGGTTAGGCTGGGGGCATGCAGAGTTATAAAGGCACTCAGGACAGAACACCGCATGCAGCAGCTACAACACTGCATCAGAAAGACCACCTGACCTAACCCTGTCTACACGCAGAAGCATAAGAAAACCACCTCACATGGCCAGGAAGTGAGCGGGATCTAGACAGTCGGCCACACAGCTGTGAGCACGGGGTGGCAGACCAAGTATTCTGTACCGTGGTCAGGGGAGGCTCAGGCAACGACCATCAACCCTTCCTTAGTGTCTAACAGAGACAGGGTCTCTGGATGGCATCTGGCCAAGCAGTCTGGATGGACAGATGCGCCCATGTCCTGCCTCAGCTGGTCAGTCTGCTGTTATGGTTCCAGGCCCTCTTTCCGTCAGGTGGCGGGCAGCAGCTGGGGACCCCTCACCCCAGGGCGGAGCACCCGAGGGCGGAGCACCCGAGGGCGGAGCACCCGAGGGAGCACTCACCTCCTCCTTGCTCCCGGTCTCCCTCTTGCTCTCCTCTATAGCCATCTGCAGCCTCAGGTCATCCCCACGGCGGATCCGTTCTTCCTACGGGAGGCAGGGTTCAGAACATGAGCCGTGGGAAGGCGGCTGGCCCAGCCTGGAGTCCCCGTCCAGGCCTCCCTCCCTCCCACTCGGAAAACAAAAATGGGAAAATTAACATGGGATGTGGACAACGTATGGAATGTGGATGGGAACGGGGGTGGCACTTGGGTCAAAGGTCGGGCGAGAGGTGTAGGAGCTGGTGTGGTCTATGGAGGGAAGGGGGTGGCCAAACCTGGTTGTGCAAACAGCTCGGGAAACACTGGGGCCCAGGAAGAGCAGGTGACCTCTCATCCCGGCCTCCTGCTTGAGGTTCAGGACTTAGTGATACTTGGGAGCCGCAGAGAGCTGCAGCAGACCTACCCAGTGTCCTGGGCACCCACCACCCTGGCTTCTGTTTGGACCACAGTTTCTACAGCTAACGTTGCTGAACTGAGGGCTGAGAAAGTGAAGGGACCTGTACTTGGGGGAGGGGCGAGGAGTCAAAGGGCCCATGGACCTGAGCATGGTGGAAGGAAAGCCCCGGGAGGGGCAGGGAGGCCACTCTGACCTTATCGTGCTCCTCTCGGCTCAAACTAAGGGCCAGCTGGAGCTGGACGTCGTCATCGGGAAGGCAGGACGGGGGCTGGCGGAGAGAAAGTATGAGGGGCAGGGCAGGGGAGGCCAGGGCCAGAGGAGCAGGCAGAGAGGGGGCTGGCGGAGAGAAAGTATGAGGGGCAGGGCAGGGGGAGCCAGAGCCAGAGGCGCAGGCAGAGAGGGGGCTGGCGGAGAGAAAGTATGAGGGGCAGGGCAGGGGGAGCCAGAGCCAGAGGCGCAGGCAGAGAGGGGGCTGGCGGAGAGAAAGTATGAGGGGCAGGGCAGGGGAGGCCAGAGCCAGAGGGGCAGGCAGAGAGGCAGGCCGACCAGAGCAGAGAGACCAAGAAAGAGAGGGACAGTGTTTCTCTCAAATAGGTGAAGGTGGGCAGAGAAAGAGCTGTGCACCTGACTGCCAGGGTGCAGGACAGCCTCCCGGGAGCAAGGAGCTAGAGGTGGAGGAGCAGAAGAGAGACAGGGCAGGGGCAGGGAGAGGGAGAGCAGGTGGAGGGACAGTGAGGCGAGCGAGGCATGAGGACAAGATGGCAGAACAGAAGCCAGCCCCTCTCCCTCTGCAGCGCCCGTACCTGGTCAGCCTCCTCCTTGCTCATGGCTAAGGCCAGCTGGAGCTGCAACTCCTCCTCCCCACTGCTCTGTGGCCAGGCCTGCTCGGCCTCAGGGGGCGGTCCAGAGCCCACAGCTGCTGAGGAGGCTGGAGACATGAAAACATGAAGGTGCAGGTGACCCAGAGAGCAAGAGTTGGGAAAACCCTGACAGACATGGCGCTGCAGTCCAGACGCCAGCACTGCGCCCCCTCCCCAGGCCTCGGAGGGCCAAGCTGGAAGGGAAACCAATGGAGCCAGAGTCCAGGGAGGGGCGAAGGGTAGCCCCACCCTGAGAACAGCGAGCAGATGATAAGGGGCAGGACGACCAGGGTGCTGAAGGAAGGGCAGCAGGGCCCAGGCCTCCAGAGGGGTCCTCCCTAGTTTCCCAGGCTAGAACTCCCAAGAGAGCAGCCAAGGGCCTTGTTTCCAAGCAGGACTGCAGCCCCAGCAGCAACAGTCGGAACTTGTGAGGGAAGGAACATCTGTCCAGACTGTGGAGCCCAACACAGGGAACAAGAACCCCTGGTGTCAGGAGGGGCACATGGAGACAGGAGGGACAGGCCACATTTAGGTCAAGAGTAACTCCAAGGCCAGTCGAGGATGGGAGAGGTCAAGGGTATACTCCCGAGAAGAGGACCAAGACCCCAGGCCCAACAGTCAGCATCTTCCCTCACTCCTTCAGGCCTGCTGCCAGACACTGGCACAGTCTGCAGGCTGCATGGCGGCTCCCGATTGGCTCTCAACCTGCTCCAGCAGTGCTTCAGAGCAGGGCCATACATCACAGGAAGCTGTCTGCTCCTGCCCTGGAAGCACTTTCACCCTAGGATATCACTAACCTCAGGGAGGTGGGTGTTGGCAAGCCATACCCCATGGCCAAACCTTGGCTACACAAATACCCGAAGGCTCCTGCCCGCTGAGGGCCCCACTTCACGCCTTCATGCCTCATGAGGAAACGGGCGTCACCCAACAACACCTACCACCCAGCTCCATGCTCCCTGTGGCGGCCACCCCCTTCCAACTCTCGGAGCAGCCCTCCTTCCTCTCCAAGCAGCTTGCTCTGGGACATGGGTCAGCAGCTTATGGCCCATGGCCAAAGCCAGCTCTTTAAACAGTTGAGAAAGAAAATGAAAGAGCACGTCAAGACAGACAAAAACCGCTGAGAAATTCCAACTCCAACTTAAACCAGGGGGTGGTGGCACACCCCTTTAATCCCAGCAGAGGCAGAGGCCAAGCCTGGTCTACAGAGCAAGTTCTCAGACAGTCAGGGCTAAACAGAGAAACTGTCTCAAAACACAAAAATCAAGCAAGCAAAAGTCAATCCCAATTTCAGAGTTGGTGTCGGGAGAGTAGGGAGCACGTGACCTGGCTCATCGCTCGCGTGTGGACCAGGTGAAGCTGCGCCTCAGGCTCCTTTGTCAGCAAGGCTCAAGGGAGTCAAGCGCCTGGCCCCTCAGGAGCCTGGCCCTGTCTAGAAACTAGGAGGATAGCTTAGTGGTTAAAAGCACGCGCCTCCACAAGCATGAGGACCAGAGTTCGGATCCCCAAAAGCCACCTAAATGCTATGTAGACTTGCCGGCTCATTAGTAATTGCAGCCTAAGAAGACGGACAGATGGGCTCTCCAGAGCTAGCTGGCTCACAAGACTAAGGTAGCATATTGGTGAGTTCTGGGTTTGACTGAGACCATGCATCAAAAAGAACAAGGTGTAGAGGGATCAACGCCAGGCCTACACACAACACACACACAACACACCACACACACGCACACACCACACACACCACACACACACGCACAACACGCACACACCACACACACCACACACACCACACACACCACACACACACGCACAACACGCACACACACACACACACACACACACACACCACACACACACACCACACACACACACACACACACACACACACACACACACACACACACACACACACACACACACCACACACACACCACACACACACACACACACACACACACACACACACACACACACACACACACACACACACACCACACACACACGCACAACACGCACACACCACACACACACACCACACACACACACACACACACACACACACACACACACCACACACCACACACGCACAGATCTAAGCGCACAGTCATTTGCCCACTTGTGCACCCTCTACACACACATGCACGCACGCCACACACCTTCCATGAAGCCAAGCAGGCGTGCTCCTTGCTAGACAGGCCTCCTCGGCCCAGCCCAGTCCTGCAGTAGAGCCTGCCCGCCTCACCCTCCACTCTCTACTCCTGCCGGCCACGCCTGCACCTCCCCGCTCCTTCCCTCCATGGCACCCCTGCTTACAACTCTGGCTGAGCACACCCCACAGTGTCAGTGTCCCCACATCTGAGTGGGAGAAAACACTGACCCCAAATGTGATGCACCAGACAGAAGGCCTCCAGCTAGAACCAAGGTCACAGGCTCCTGGCTCCATCTGCCTGGCAAGGTCCAACTCCACTCACCCCCAGGGCAGCACTGCCTCCCCCTCCCACAAGCAACACAAATTCCATGCTCACAACAGCAGTCTCCCTAAAGCTCTACACCATCCCTCAGCAAGATAGCAATGAAACCCCACACCTGCCACTGAACACGTCACACACGGACCACAGCCTTAGGACACGGGACACACCTCTCTTTAACTACGCCTCACCACCCACTACACTTGAACTCACCGCCTACAAGCAGCGCTCTAAGATCTCAAAACAGCCTCTCGGGCCTTGCCATGACCCTGCCTGTCCCCTCAACCCACGCTGCTGACCTCCTTGCCTGTGGCATCCGGGGCCTTTGCACTGCCCTTTAGCTAGGACAATCTACAGAAGACCAGACTGGCAGCCCCATCAGGTGTGAGCGTGAGTGTCCCCAGCACCGACTGGCCCAACCCTGTACCTGGGGAGCCCCGAGCGCCAAGTAACCTGACAAGATGTGGGTGCACATGCCTGGACTACTCCAAGGACCAAGGCAGGGGTCAGGGCCTCTGCTGGCTGCCCTCAGGGCCTGGACACACCTGGGTCCAAAGGGTGCATTCGGCAGAATTGCAGGCAAGCTGAACGAAGTTTCTAAGACTCTGAGGCCACCACACAAGGGGCGGGAAGGGTGCATCGGCTAGCTGGCGCGGGCCCACAGGAACAGAGGACAGAGCCTCGCTGCCGGGGACTTCCAGGAGGGGGAGAGAAACCTCACCCGTGGCAGTCTGTGCCAGCTTCTCCTTGGTCTTGAGCGCGTGGGCGCGCTCCTCCCGAAGCCGGTCCTCATCGCGAAGCAAAGCCACCAGCTGTTTGGCCTTCTCCCGCACGTTCACGCCCTGGTCCTTGCCATCTCGGTCCACGTACTGGAAGTCCTTCAGTGTCTGCACAGCGTACATGTTCTCTTTGCACTGCTGTGACACGCGCTCAGAGCCAGTCTTGATGAGATACTCCATCAATGTCATGGCCTACAAGAGCAGGGACACCAGTCACCGGCGCTCAACGCCACCGGGAGAGGAACCAAAGGCTGAGGGGGCGGCATTTGGGCCCCCCCGGGGCAGCTGCCCACATTCGAGGCTCACAGCCCACTCTCTCTCCACACCAGAGTGTGGAGCAGACCTAAAGAGGACAGAAGTGGGGACACACGCTACCAAGAACCACAATGCACTGTGCTCCAGGAAGAGGCCAGGCCCAAAGGTCACACGGTGTGTGGTCCCGTGGGTATGACGTCCAGAAGACACTAATGCAGACAGACAGACAGAGGAGATGGTGGGGGCCAGGAGATGAGTGGGGGATATTCAACGGGCTCAAAGAAAACGCTCATCTGTCTACCACACCAGATGCCACTGAACTGGTCACTCCAGAAAGCTGACTGCCGAGCACAGGCTCTCTGCCATTCACTTAACAACAACATCGAAGACAGGATAGGATGCAGTCACCAGTGCAGCCAAGCTGGGCATCACTCAGGCCACAAAACATGCCCCATGACCTGAAAGGCAAAATCTGAAGCAACAGAGCCAAACCAAACTACAGTGCGGGAAGCCTGCAGAGATGGCCTGCTCCTAAAGGAATGAGCCGTTGCATGAGCCTTCTAGTTCTAGGCTTGCTCAGAAAGCATAAGCACCCAAGCCAAGCCAGACACACCACCAGGAATGGTAGATGGAGCAGAAGCAATTCGGCTCAGTTGCATCCTTTGCTATCTTTCCTATTTTGTAATGTGCAAACAAATTCCCTTTTCAGCAGAATTAAGTACTTAAGAAAGAAACAGCCATAATAATAACCCAGGGGCTGGAGAGACGTCCGGTGGTGAAAAGCACTTGTTGCTCTTGCAGAGGACCCCTGTTCCGTTCCCGGCACTCACCAGGTGACTCACAACCGTATGTACCCCAGTTCCAGGGGGTCTCAGGCCTCTTCTGACCTCTGCCAGTGCTTGGCCCATAAGCGGTCCACACACGTAGATACAGGCAAAGCACTCATATACATGAAGTAAAATCAAATAAACTTAAACCACTGAAGCAAATAACCAACCTGAGGAAAGACCTGACTCCAGGCCTGTTTCCTGAGCAATGTCATGGTCATGGTTCCTATAAGATTCTAAAAACGGCTTAGTCACGGTGCAGGGAGAAAAGCATACCTTGGGTTTCCACAGAGGGTGACTACAGAGACTTCCTGGAGTCCCCTAAACTCAGGTGTAGAAACGTGACAACGGGGGCAGCCACAGGAGCTGAGCACTCACTATCTAAACGGCGAAGATTGCCAGCACCTCACTGAAGTTCTATAATGGGGTGGGGAGGGGCAGACAGACAGACAGACAGATGGTGATTTGCTGTGCAGACCACACTGGCCTCAAAACACCCAGTAGGGCCTCAACCTCCTGAGAACTGGGATTGCAGGTACAGGCCACCACCACCCAGCTGTGGAAAGGCTCTCTGGGGAGTATTTACATCTGATTAGTCCCCCAGGCTGGCCCTGGGGGGAGTGTTTACTCTCAGAGGAGAAAGATTTCTATGCATGGTTACACCCCAAGGGGAAAGGTGGAGGGAGAGACAGGCCTGGGGCCCTCGCGCTTTGGAATCCAGAATCTTCCTGATTGGGACCAGAAAGTCACTGCACCAGGGCGCACCTACGGAATTCTGTCGGAGAGGAGTTCTGCAAAATGGGACTGGAGCCTAGCATATAAACGACTTCACTTGAGTGAGCATCGCCCTTTGTGCCGTATGGCTGTGAGAAACCTTCACCCTTGTCGCCCTCTGGACTTTGGAACTGCCGCTAAAGACTATGGAGCCGGAAACCACCCGAATGCCCAGGCGCAGTGCCACACACACGGAAACTGCTGCAAATGCACTGGGCTATCCAACAATACAGTTAGCAGTCTATCAGCAAGACAACTGCCACATGCAACCAACCGCACAGACAAGCCGAGGCCACCATCCCAGCCCTGGTGAGCAAACAGAGAGCCCAAAGAGCACACACTGCTGGTCCCATACCTAACAAGTTCCAGGACAAACCTCACAGACAGCACAGTGCCCGTGGGGAGGGATGTCACCAGGACGCCTCCTAAGGAACCAAACAAGTCCTCTAGCTCCCTCTGGGAGGAGGCTCCAGAGGTGTGCGCATGTTCACAAGCCCACCAAGCTACGCACTCATGACTGAGCTCATCTGCTACACCTCAATGAAAGGCCTGGGGTTTTTCTCAACACCGGCAACTGGATGATCCCAAATAGATAAGCCATGAAGCTTGTTACGTGTTAAATCAGTTCCACCAAGGAAGTCCTCTTCTATTACAAGGAACATTTAAAACAGGGTCAGCACCGTTCTCTATAAAGGTCCTGGTGATAAACCATTCCGTTTTCACACCACACAGTCTCTGTCCAGCTACTCCACAATGGTGGCTGCAGGGGCCTGGCTGTGTTCCAATAAAACTTTACTTGCAAAGCAGGTAAAGTGCACACAGCCTGCACTCTGCTGACTTCTAGTTAGTATAACATAAAGACTGGGGAGACTGATTCCTGTGTTCCTGAGAACATAGGACAAAGGGGTGGATTACAGTTCTCCACTCCCAAACTGCCAGGCCCCTAAAACACATACCCTTTCTCCACAAGGGTGACTAGACCCACACAGTATCACCACAGGCAGGAGCCCAGCACAGCATAAGGAACCAGAAATTCAAAGCAAGCAGGACACCAACACAGCCACATGGGATAGGTCTTTGCAAGCACTCAAAGCCATGTCCAGTGCCCCAGGAGCCCTGCCCAAGGGGACCACACAATCAGAATTCAGAGGCAAAACTGCTGTCTGGACCAGAGAACAGCTATAAAAAGTACATTTGTCAGCACCCGGAGGACTGTGCCTAGAAAGGGGAGGTTTTTCTGTTCAGGAATCATATTTTGGTAAATCTATCTTTAAAGAATCCTTTAAAGCCAGGCATGGTGGAGCACACCTTTAGCCCGGGCACTCGGGAGGCAGAGGCAGGTGGATCTCTGTGAGTTTGAAGCCAACCTGATCTACAGAGTGAGTGCCAGGACAGCCAGGGCTATATTCAAAATTAAAAAAAAAAAAAAAATGATCGGGACCTGTGAGCAGCCTGGCAGCTTCTTCCAGGAAGTCTTCTCTGGTTGTTGGAGGCTATAGGGTCCTCCACTGGTCCCTCCAACTCCAACAGGCCACCCTCTACTTGCCCGAGAGCTGCCTAAGGGCTGGAGCCACGGTAAGGCCAGAAGCGGAGATGAACATGGGAATCAAGACTGGCCCCTCCTGGACTCCCAGCACCCCAGGGAGCCCATACACAGCCCCCACACGTCCCTTCCATACACCGCCTCTACTCTGGACCGCTCCATCCCCACTAAAGCCCTGCTGCAGCCCTGCCCCTCCCCTCCTCCTCTCCCTCCTCCTCCCCCCTCTTCTCCTCCTCCTCCTCCCCCCTCTTCTCCTCCCCCCTCCCCCCCCTCCTCCTCCTCCTCCTCCTTCTCCTCCTCCTCCTCCTCCTCACTGCAGTCCCAGCAAGTCCTGTAAGGAACTGCTCAGTGATAAAAGGCAAACAATGACCAATCTTGGTGTGCTGTGATGGGCATGAAACGGGTCTCAATTCTCTGCTTCACTCGCACTGTCTCCTCATCTTGAAGCAGAGAAAACCATCCTACCTTGACAGGAAGTCTCTCAGATAGTCCAGGGCGTGTAGACCTTAAACTGGAGCCATGAGAGCTAGTACCTCAATCTGTCCCCAGTGATGGAGAGTAGGACCTCCAAAGCAGAGACACCAGGCACTAGTGCTCGCCATCTGGGGCCAGGTTAGAACAGTGACACTGCGTGCCATCCCACGGAAAGCAGTGCAGCCATGGGCCTGAGGTCCCATGAGCAACACTGTAATTCAGGTAGCTGGCCTGAATTACCTCAGCTCCAAACAGAATGAACAAGGTGTAGGAAGCTGTATAGCAGGCCCCCCATGCCCTAGGAGGAGCGGTCAAACCTGAAACCCACCTGCTCAGCACTGCCCTGGATGCATTTCCTGCTAAAAGAAGCCTAAGACCTGGGGGCCTGACCCCATTTACCAACCCTTCCTCCCCATGTGCCCTCTGACCCAGCAACTCCAGCACCGGAAAAAAAGCAAGCGCATCAGGATATTAACAGCAGTTTTGCTTAAAAAGCAAAAAACACCAGCACAGCCTGGAAGTGTAGGCCTGTAATTTCAGCTATTTGGGAGACTGAGGAAGTTCATACAAGTTCAAGGCCTACTTGGACTACAGAGCAAGTCGACAGCCAGCCAAGGCAATTCAGCAAAACTTTATCTCAGAGTAACAAGTAAAAACTGGTTGAGTGTGTAAATAAATGATAACGCGTTTGCCTAATGGATGTGAAGCCCTGGATTTAAAACCCAGGATGAGCAGCAACAAAAACACACACCAGTCTCCATCACCCCAAGCTCCCCTGGACTCCACTTTATCTCCCTACTACATGGAAGGCCTGACAAGCCTGGTACCTGCCTCTGAGGCTCTCGGCCTTTCACAGCAGGTCAATAAATACCCGCAAACCTGACATCCACATAACCCTTCCAGGGAGGGCAACCTGAGGTCACAGGTGCTGCTATGTCACATGCTCACCGCCCCAGGGCCATCTGTGTAGCCGAGGTACACACCTCAGAGCACGGGCAAAGATGGCATTGAGAAACAAACACACAAACCCACCAACCAAACACAGAAGGATCGGGGGCTCACACTCAGCTACAAAGCCAGCCGGGGCTCTGTAAGACCCTACCTCAAAAATAAATAAATAAATAAATAATAAAATGAAAACCTAACTAAATGAATAAATACGTATGTCTGCTTGGTGACACAGGCCTGCAATCCCAAACTCATCAGAAGGCAGAAGCATCATTGCAAATCTTAGGGCAGCCTGAGTCACACAGCAAGACTAAAAAAAACAGGTAAGTTTAGAGAAAAAACCCATCTGTACAGATGTATCTTCTTTCATTAGTCCCTCAATGACACAGCCTAACAGCAGATTTACTACATGCCATTTGCGTTGGAATAGGTGCTGTAAGCAATCTAGAGTCGCTTGAAAGATGTCATCTGACCATTCACAAATTCGGCACCGTTTTCTAGAAGGTGCCTGAGCATCATCAGACTCTGCTCAAACGGGAAGAAGCTAGGAACCAGTGCCCCAAGGACACGGAGGAGGACTCATCTGTTGTCAAGAGATTTAACATAAAAGGAGCGTCTTCAAGGGGTCCCTCTCTTGAGAAGTGGGGGGGAGGGGGGATGCTGGGCAAGGCACACCTGCCGTGCTCCTGTCTTCCAGCCCCAAGGAACCGCGCCACGCCCGCCACGCCTGCCACGCCCGCCACACCCGCCACGCCCTGGGTGCTGACCTTGTAGACGTGTCTCCAGTTCTTGCCGTGGTCGTTGAGCCGCTTCCAGATCATGCTCATGATCTCTGAGAAGGCCACCACATTGTAGGTGAGGTCAGCAATCTCTGACATGAGGGAGCTGGATGGGCCCCAGGGATCATTGCTTGTGGCTTCCCGGACCTTGATCTCAGCCTCTGAGTAGTTGTGGACGATGTTCTTCATCTGACGCCGCAGCGACGAGGTCGACATTCTGCCCGGTGGTGGTGTCAAGGGGCACCAGCCCCCGGGGGCATGGGGAAACGAGGCGACTCGCAGAGGGAGACCGCGATGGATGCTGGTAGATCACCACATCTGAGCGGGGAGAATCTTTGGAAACACAAAGGAGGCATGGGCTAACCAGCACCGGCTCACCCAAGCCGCTCCTGAGCCTCCCACTCGGGGTTCCTAGGACCCTTGCGGGGAAGGCAGGCAGGATGCTGTGTGGCTGAGGTGACTCTCTCCCCCATTAACCTCTCTCTCTTTAAAATTAGCCCATCCTCCTTTCAGTTCCTCAAACCAGCCCAGCTTCTTCCTGCCTGGGGCCCAGATGAGCTGAGGCAGAGCAGGCTGTGGTAGGTCAGACACCCCAACTCTATACCCCAATTCGGGTTAACGGGGCAGGCCTCAAACTTAGGACCTTAGTTTTCCCCTGTACAAAATGAAGTTGTGTGTGATACGGGTTCTAACTAAACGGAAGGTTTCAGTAAAGGCTGGCTGGCTCTCAGCCCCACCCCCACCCCCACCCCCCCCATCCTGCTAAATGACTTCTCCTCCTTCCTCAGAGACTGCCTGCCACACATCCCCAGACCCGACCTCAAATATCATTATCACGGTTCCCAAAGGGATTCTTATGAGTGAATTCTTGTGACTTTAAACCTATTTGTCTGGTTCTGAAACTATGGTGACCTAAGACCCATAGTGGTGGAAATATTTGTTTGTACATGGTTTTTTCCCTACAAAGAAACTGGTGGCCGCCGGGGGTGGCGGGGGACATTCAGCAAACAGTGTGGGAAGGAAATGAGAAGGAAGCAAAGGCCTCTAGGACATGAGTCATACAGAAGAGGCCAGCGATGGGATTAAAGAAATGGCAGGGAGCCAGGGGAGGTGTCCCAGGAACTAGATGTCCCCAAGGGCAGGGAGGGAAACTCAAAGCTTACAGGAGCAGTGATAAGGAAAGGTAGGAGTCCCCAATAATGAGGACCAACTGTGCCATGAGGCACTTAGCATTAACGCTGAATGCAGACAATGGCCTCATGGAAGTTAAATAACTCAGCCAAGGAAGAATACCACTACGAAACCAAACCCATTTTACCTCTGTAAAATCATACTTTGGGGAGGGGGAGGGGGGGGGAGGGGTTGGTACACACCAGGCTGGCCTGGAACTCACAGAGACCTGCCTGCCCCTCCCTCCCAAGTGCTGGCATTAAAGCTGTGTGCCATTAAAGCTTTTAAATTAACCTAAATAAATTAACCTGTGCCCTGTCCAGCTGACCAAGAAAAGTTTTAACGGCAGGAACCAAGCAAATGAGGGTTCTACTAACAAGCACTTCTACAACCCTTACACCCTCCCAGGCACCCACTGAGTGTTTTCCACTATCAACTGGACCCTTACAAATCTGTGACTCACAGCCACCTTACATAGCAGGGAACATGAGAACATTAAGGCCTTGCCCAGGGACACACACCTCACAATTGGAGCAGCCTGGGTCCAGAGTAGTAGGCTCCGATCACCAGTCTAGGCTTCTCCAACAAGCCATGGAGGGAGAGTTACTGAGCCCTACCATGATCCAACCTGAGGGGAGACACAGGTGAATGAGAGAGGCTGCGCTCTACCCTGAACTCAGGCCAGAGAACGGAGCACCTGCAAGCAGGCATAACTAGGGAAAGAAAAAAAAAAAAAAAAAAAAAAAAACACAGTGGCTAGGTCCCGAGACAGGCCCAGACGCAGACAGACACAGTAAGACAAATGTGACAAACATGACAGACAAGGAAAGGGGCCCACAGAAACTCAGGCAAAAAGAAAGCAACAGGGACCCTGAAACAAAACACACAGCACTCAGGTTTCCAGTCTGACACAAAACAAATAAATGGATGGATGGACAGTCAGACAGACATACACACACACACACACACACACACACACACACACACACACACACACACACATACGAAAGCGCCCAGAGGCTGACTAATGAAATAAATAAATAGATTCCAAGCATATAATTAGGGAAGGATGCTACCTGGCAGGCTTGCTGATTAAATAAGATGGGTATATGAAGGGCTTGGTTCTGTGCCCCACAGATAGTAGGCGCTCAGTACCCATGCCTGCTATTATTATCAGAGAAAACCATTTCCAAAAGGGTGGCATCTAAAGACGTGCTATCCTAACACACCAACCTACTTCAAGCATGTTTGAAAACACAGACACACACACACACACAGACACACACACACAGACACACAGACACACACTAGATCTCACAGATGCTGCTGACTTTCTAAATTTAATTTATTTAGAAATGTTTATCAAACAGTGCAAACAACACAGTGGAATTCTCCCAGGGGAAACTCAAATAAACCGGTGTCAAACGCTGAAGCAACACGAAACCTCTAATAATAAATAATAAGCAGAGCTCCTAGTGATCGCACGCTGAAGTCCCGGCCCAGACACTATGGGGCTCGTTACAGGCACCACCTCAATGGATTCGCAGAGAGAGAGAGAGACAGAGAGGGGGGGGGAGAGAGAGAGACCCTGGGGTGCCGGGGACTAGGGAAACTGAGGTCTGCAGCCCGAGGCAAGCGGCAGGGGTCGGGCTGGCACAGCCTGAGCTCCTGCCTGCTACCCCCGACCCTGGGAGAAGGGAGCGCGTCCTCAAGCCAGGCGGAAGGCAAGGGTCCTGGAAGGGACCTGGGTCCAGGGGACGACAGAAGCGACGGAAGAAGACCGGGAGAGGGGTATGCACCGGAGGGGAGGGGGGAAGACACCGGAACCCAGAGAAGACAAGGACGGTGCCCTGACAGGGAGACAGGCGCGCACACGGGGACGGACGGACGAACGGACGGACCGGGCCGCGGGAGACGGCCCGGAGGAGACACACACCGGGAGGGGACACACACACCGGAACGCACACACCGGGAGGGGACACACACACCGGAACGCACACACCGGGAGAAGGCGCACACACACCGGGAGACACCCGGGGGGAAGACACACGCACACACGGGGAGGACACACACCGGGGTCACACACACCGGGACGCACACACACCGGGGACACACACACCGGGAGGGGACGCACACACCGGGAGGGGACGCACACACCGGGAGGGGACGCACACACCGGGGACGCACACACACCGGGAGACACCCGGGGGGAAGACACACGCACACACGGGGAGGACACACACCGGGACGCACACACACCGGGGACACACACACCGGGGACACACACACACCGGGACACACACACGGGGAGGACACACGCAAACCGGGGACACGCACACGGGGAGGGGACACACACCGGGAGGGGACACGCACACGGGGAGGGGACACACACACGGGGAGGACACACGCACACCGGGGACACGCACACGGGGAGGGGACACACACCGGGAGGGGACACACACACCGGGAGGGGACACACACACGGGGAGGACACACGCACACCGGGGACACACACACCGGGAGGGGACACGCACACCGGGGACCCACGCACACCGGGGAGGACACACGCACACCGGGAGGGGAAACACACGCACACCGGGAGGGGACACACACGCACACCGGGAGGGGACACACACGCACACCGGCGGCTGGGAGCCGGCTGCGCGGCTGGCTGGACCCGCGCGTGCCCGGCCCGGCCCTGGACCCGGGAGCCGGAGTCGCGGCGCCGGCGGAGGCCGCCCCGCCCCGCCCCGCCCCGCCCCGCGCCGCCCGCCCTCACCTGGGGCCGCTCACGCCGGGATCCCGGGGTCATGACGGTCAGCCCCCTGCCCCCGCTCGGCCTCGGTGTGGCGGGGCGCGCGCCGGGCTGCGGGAGGCAGAGGCGCGCACGGGCGCACGCACCGACGCACCGACGCACGGACGGCCGCACCGCGACGGCCCCGCCGCCCCGGCGCCCGGGAGGGGCGCGGAGAGCCGGGCGGGGGGAGGGGAGCCGCCGAGCGGACGGGAAGCAACCGAAGGTGGCGGCGGACCGGAAGCGGAAGTGACCCCGCGCACCCCCGCCCTCTGCCCCGCGCCCGGCGGCCTCTACTTCCGCGACCGAACCCGCCCTGGCATCATTTCCGGCGCACGGGATCGCGTCCCTCCACCCTGACGTCACTTCCGCATCCACACATTGGGCGGTGGAGCGAGGCGCGGGAAGCCAGGAGGCCGCGGGCCCTGCAGGGTGGAGGCCGCGGAGCCGGGACCCCGGCTGCCCCGCTCCCCGCCCGCCCGCCGCCCGCGCCGCCCGCCCTGGACGCCCGCCCTGGACGGGGGCCCCGCAGAGAGAAGGGCAGACACAGTCGACACAGAAGGGGCTGCACAAAGCAAAATACAACAAAATGTTTAATGAGCAAATTCGTATTAGCAAATATGAAACTGCCACAGAGAGGAGGAGGAGCGGGGGCCAGGGAAGCGGACTAAAGAGAAGAAGAACCAACTACTCAAGAAACCAGGGACAGGGAGGGCCCGGCCAGAGGGCGGCGCCGGGCCCTGCAGGGGGGAGGAGGGGGAGGAGGAGGAGGGCAGGGAGGGCACTGAGGGCCAGACAACAAAATCCAAAATAGTTTGGCCATAAAATATAAACACGCTATGTTCCTACCACGGGGACGGGAGGAGGGGGGGGGGGGAGGAGGAGGGGGAGGAGGAGGAGAGGCCGTGGGGACGGACGGAGGGAGGGAGGGACGGGACGGGGCCGCGGGGGTCCTACCCGCCCTGCTGCGCACAGTCCCGGCCCGCCCGGCCGCCCGCCCGGCCCTAACCCTGCCCTCTGTGTCTGTGGTGCATGTGTCGTGGGGGCCTGTGTGCGCCGGCCCAGTCCCCAGTCCCCAGTCCCCGCCTGCCCAAGCCCCGCCCGCCCGCCCCACCCGCCCCGCCCCATTGCTGCCATTCCAGTTGCTGCCGGCTGTCATTCGGCTGTCACTCCTCTGCCCATCATCTTCAGAGAGGGGAGAAAGGAGGGGGGGACAGGTGGGGAGAAAGTCCCCAGCCAGCCCTGCCCCCACCCTCCCCCAGCCACCTCTACCAGAAGTCCCGGCGGTGATAAGAATCAGGGTCACAGTACTTCGTGACCACCACTCTGTTGGCGAACTTGCGGCCGGTCAGGCCCTGCATGGCTTTCTGGCAGTCAAACACCGAGGTGAACTCCACAAAGATCTGCAGGAACAAGAGGCAGGGCTGTGAGCAAGGCTGGCTGCCGGCAGCTGCTCAGCATTTATCTAAGTGCAGAATCGGAACAGGAAGAAAGCAGAGACCACCACACCACACCACACCACACCCCACCCCACCACACCACACCACACCACACCCCACCAGTCTGAAAAGCCTGTCCTTCATTCGGTTTGACGGATGGATGTTCACACACATGCTCCAGACCCCAAGACACATCCCAGGAATGGAGAAAAACAGGCAGGTCCGAGTCTGAGTCATCTGAGCACTGGGCAGGTGGCTGAAGGCAAGATCCCCAAGGTGCTCCCCAAGCCACACCCTCCCCGCAGGCAGTGGATAGACAAGGACAGTTAAGTTAGGACTCGAGCACTGGTTGTGTGCTACCTGCTGGCAGCAGAGGGATACAATGAAGCGACTCTAACATGGAGACTGCACAACCACCACGCTACTTCAACAACCAGCATCAGGAGGTGGAGACGGAATATGAAATAAAACTGACAGGACAAACTGTGCGGACCAAACCTTACTCTACAACTCTGACATCCTGAGTTCAAGCCCCTAAACCAATTTTGGAAAGACCTGACTTCTCGAATGAAAGTTGTCCCGTGTTTGCACAAACACAAAAATAAGTGAGTTAAACACCAAATTTGGGGTTTGGACCTTACTGAAACAAGACATTCTAGAGACAGAACAAAACTTAGGCAGATTAGACACCAAGAAATTAAGGAAGACTATTCTGTTGTAGTAACAACATTCTTCAGGTATATTTTTTACCTGAAGTTTTTGTTTTGTTGTTGCTGCTGTTTTTTGGTTTGAGACAGTTTCTCTGTGGCTTTGGGGCCAGTCCTGGAACTCACTCTGGAGACCAGGCTGGCCTCCAACTCAGAGAAATCCTCCCGCCTCTGCCTCCCAAATGCTGAGATTAAAGGCAGGCACCACCAACGCTGTTTTCTTTTTAAACTAAGGTTATCTAGTTACAACATTTGATGCTCAACTAGGGACAGAACATGTCCCCAGGAGATAATGAGCAATGTCTGTTGTCACAAAGAGGGGGTGGCACCTACCTAAAGATGGCCAAATCACAAAATACTCATCTATTTCCAAAATGTCAATAATTGAGAAATACAGCTAAATTTCTAAATTTAAAGCCATGTACAGAGACATGCTTTAAGCACTGGATAAGCCAGGTTTGAGTATACACACCTGAAATGTCAACACCATGAGGCTAAGGCAGGATTACAGGGCCAAGGCCAGCCTAGACTACACAAGACCTGATCCCAAAGCAGAAACAAAACCTCTCCCAAAAATATCCGTAACCTAGAGCTGGGTGATAAATACTATAAACATCCACATGAGCCTCTTAGGTTTTTTCTTTTCTTTCTTTTGTTTTTTTGTTTTTGAGACAGGGTTTCACCATGTATAGTCCTAGAACTCACTCTGTAGACCAGGCTGGCCTCAAAGTCATGGATATCCACCTGCCTCTGCCTACCCAGTGCTGGGATTAAAGGCCTGCACCTTCACTCCCCAGCTCTTAAGTAGTATTTTTTAAAAACCCCTAAATAGAACAAAAATAAGGTGGATATGGTAGTGTATGCTTCTAGTGCCAGAAGCTTGAGAGTTCAAAGCCAGCCAGGCAGCCTAGGTAACACAGCAAGGCCCTGTCTCAAATGAAGACAAACACAAGAAGCCGCCTCTGCATTCACCTTTTCATGCGCTCACTCAGCTCACTCAAGCCAGGCTCCCTTCCATAAGGCGCCAGACTGAACCAACAGCGGCATATCAAGTAACCGCACAGGAGCAAGGGGGCAGCTTCTTAGCCAGATAGTCTGCTTCCTTTTGACTCCTGCACCCCACCCCACCCCGCCCCGCCCCTGCACACCTCTGCTGCATTCCCAAGGTGCCCAGCCTCCCCTTAGGAATTCCCACACTTGAGTTTCTATCCAGCTAACTGCTTCCTAGCAATCTCTATTAGGTACTAAACCACCTCAAAGCCAGCTGATGCCCGCCACCTCACCTGACACTCTTAGTCTCCTGGGCTTTTCTCCCTCTCCATCTCCACAAACCCATACCATCACCAAGATATGGGCAGTTCAAGGCTCCAGCCTCCCAATCTCACCCCCTATTACAGCCAGCAACACACCACTTACGGATACTGACGGTTTCTGAACATCACTGGGCAATCCCACAATTCCACAGCTTCAAATTATTTGGGAGATACAAACAAAAACCTACCATAGATGATTCCACTTTACAGGACTGCATGCAGTATGTCCTTGACTAAACTCATCAATCCTCCAGCACAGGCCATACTTTAAAGCAGACCACCCACCATCTTTCTCTCAGGTTAATACAAGAAACTCCATGGACACCTGACTCGTGCCCGGGCCCTCTCCACACACTTCCCAAACCAGCCGGCACCGCATCAGCCTTCCTCTCTCCTGGGAGCCGTACTCCTCTAGGGAAAAGCCCTCAGCTTCATCCTCAAGTTCATAAGCTGCCCCCCCACCAAGTCCTTCTTGAAAAGCTGGCTTCTTCTCTCACAAACCCTGCCCATGCTCCTTTCCACCAACCAAGGCTGGACATCCCGTCCCCCTCTCACTCCTTCACACGCCTGCCGTACAGCAAGGAGCTCTACTCTACAGGGACACAGCAAGTTCCTACTCTGGCCTATCAGTAGTGACGTATGCCCCTATGCCAGCACTTGAGAGCCACAGTTTGAGGCCAGCCTAGTCTACAGAGCAAGTTCCAGAACAGCCAGCCAAGGCTACACAGAGAAACCCTGTCTCGGGATAGAGGGGGAAGTCCCTACTTTGAATGCACACCACCATCAAGCACGCAGGCGAGCATGCGCACATCCACCTAGGACAGACTGCCTGCCAAGATAAGCTCACCTCACTGAAACTCACTGTTACCTTTCAACTCCTACCTACCTAAAGCAGAGCCTGAGTCTGTGTACGGGACTCAGCAGTAAAGCACTTGCCTAGTTAGTATATGAGAGGTCCTGGACCCGTATCTCCAGCACCAGGAAGAAAATCCAGCAATCGGGCAACTCTGATTCCTACCCTTCCTGCTCCAACACAGCAACCCGACAAAAGTGTCGCCAGCTATTTGTAGGAAAGAGCTTTGTTCACAACCAAATACAGCACTGTAAGAATGCCATCAATCCTCAGTAGCGCCTTCCAAGGTGGACACGCAGAGCTTAGGGGTGGGTGGCAACTCAGTGGCCTCTGAAATCACGCCTTGCAGACAGACATGTGATTCCCAGCTGCATGGCTTGTCACCTCTGTGCCACATCACATAAAGAGGCTCAGAAGTCACTGAGAGAAGAGCACAGATGCAGCTTCAAGGAGCACCTGGCACATGAGGAGACACCTAAGTAGAGACTGTGTGTGGTAGCTTTCTCTTCAGCTCACACACAAGGAAGGCAAAGCTACTTGCAAATTTATCCCAAGTTTGGAACCAAGTTACAGTAATATAGAGGCCAAATTCTCGCCTACAGGCCCCAAGCTCTCAGAGGTCTTGATCCTGCTCTCTGGAGGCCCCGAGTCACCCTTGGGCAGAAACAGAGGGACACTGAGGGATGCCGAGTGGGGAGGGCGCACACAGAACAGCGCGCAGCTCACCTTCCCACAGCCGGGCACCTCAACGCCGTCCACGGGCCGGGGGATCTCGATGGACTTGACCAGCCCATACTTGCTGCACTCGTCTCGAACGTCTTCCACAATCTCCTCATACTCCTCGTCGTCCAGCAGTTCCTCAGGCAGCACCATGTTCATGAGACACAAGACCTCAGTCGGGTGGCCGCCCATCTGCACCTGAGAGCTCATCAGGCCGGGGACTTGAAGGGTCACAGGTGTCTGATTGATGGTACTCTGTTGGGTCAGGGAAAAGAGACACGTCACACAGTGGCTCAGACTAGCCTCCCTCCAATCAAGCCTGTGCCTCTCACACCCAACTAGGGGGGGACCATCCCTCTACTTAAACACTTATGAACCCAGCGCCCAAATCCCCGCCCATGAAAACTGGGGCACAACTTAAGAAAACCTTCCCATCCAACCCTTCCCACCCCCAGGGTCCCTCTAGCCAATGGAAGATGACGTGCCGGGAGGCTCACCAGCGTGGCATTCTTGGCTCCCACACTCGCCCTCTGCACAAGCAGCTTCTTGTCCCCTAGCTGCATCCCATTCAGCCCCGCAATGGCCTACGGTCAGAGGACGAAGGGTGGAAGGGGTGCGGGAGAGGCACAGGTCAGGAACCAGGGGACCCAGCACTTCCCCCAAAGAACCAGGCATTGGTGGGGAAACAGTAGAAGGCAAAGGGCATTGCACTTAGTTTGGAAAGAGGCAAAACCAAGGGAAAAGGAGTAAGTCCCCACAGGTGCTGTTTCAGACCAACCACCTCCCACCCCAGACTGAGGAGACGAGACTTAGGCGTGAAGAAGGGCAAATGGAGGCAGCAGCAAGGCTCTCCAGGCTCACCTGATCTGTGACGTTGATGTCCACGTACTCACAGAAGGCATAGCCCTTGGAGAGCCCTGTGGCACTATCCTTGACCAGGTTGAAGGCTTTCAGAGGACCAAAGGATGTCAACAGTTCCTTTACCTGCAGGAGGCCAACAATCCATCAGGGTTTGGTCAGGCTGAGAGGGGTGGCTAGCAAGGGGGCAAAGGATTTACCTGGTCATCATTCAGGTAGTTGGGCAAGCCCCCGATGAACAGTTTGTGGGCAGAGTCTGGGACTACAGTGGATACAACTCCTAAAGACAAAATGTATAAAAACTTCAGTTCCACTACAGTGTTTCCCAACTTGAGAAAGCTGGGAGAGGTCACATACATGCATGTCTTTCAGCACTTGCAAGAAGGCTAAGGCAGGAGTCTCAGTCTCAACATAAAATCTACAATGAGCACCTTCCCAAGTCCTATCCTACCTAAGACACCTAATAAAGGTGGGAGGAAGCCGCACACCATATACCCCATATTCTGACAAATACACAAGTACATACATAACGCCAACAACTGAATGCTCAAGGGCCCCTCCCCTGAGACCTGACAACCACCCAGGAGCATCTCCTTCAGTGGTTCAGTCCTTTGCCTCCAGGGTCCTGAAGGGGCAGACTGTTTCTGAGGTCGTGTGACAAGGAGCTGAGAGGGGGCTGTTAAAATCTCAGAACATGCCTCAGTGTTGGCTGCCACTGCAGTATGACTAGTGGCCAACTCTGGGAAGCTACGTTCAGGAGTCATTAATGCTTCAATGGAACTGCATGGTGCTGTCAGCTAGGGAGTTTTGCTTGCCTTCTCGACTCAACTCTGGACCCGTGTGGTAACTGTTGACCTGACAGTTCTGGGTGGCACCATGCAAGTTCTTCAGTATTAATTCTCAGAGGCATCATCAGGCCTCAGTTTAAAAGTCCCATTACACAGCCTCCCCCTTTTCAGCATCACCCCCATACTAAGTGCAGCGGTCCATCCTAATCTACAAAAGCACCAGGTAAGATACTAAACGGACACCCCACCCCCTAGGACCTCAGCCACTGTGCCCTATCCCTCTTCCAGGCTATCAGTTGCCCCGCTTTAACTCTCTAGCCCCAGAGAACCGCAACCATCAATCCGGGTACTTCCAGCCACCAGAGCTGCACCCCGGTGGTGGAGGCATGGGGACCACAAGTGACCTACTTCAAGGGTCACCGTGACAAGCAGAAGCATTGGGAGCCAGGCCATATTCAGTGCTGCCATTGGCCACAATTTCAAAAATCTACCATCAGGGGCTGGAGAGACGGCTCAACAGTTAAGAACACTTTTTGTTTTTGCAATGGGCCCAGGTTCAGCTTCCCAGCAACCTCATGAGTTCCTTGGGCACCTGAACGTATATGGTACACAGACATATATGCAAGCAAAAACACTCATACACATAAAATGAAACTAAAAAAGAAAAAATTTAAATGTACTGCAGTAGGTGCAAAATTCCCAGCTATAATACAAAAGGAGTCAAGTCCTAAGACTAGGAAAAAGGTGCCAAACTCAACAGTGCCTTTCAAAAGCAGCTCAGCAGGCTTGGCTCTGCATCACTCTCTGACAAGGGAGCAGCAAGGCAGGCACCGCAACACCTGGACCCAAGCCCGATCTGGTAATCACTGTGCCATACCTCAGCGTCAGCCTAAGGCAAGCGAACTAGGTGCGAGTTTAGAGTTTAATTCTTGGCTGTCTAGACCGACGTAAACAGGGAGAACACCACACCACAGACACAGGACACAGACACAAGCACTCTGAGCCACTAATCAATCCCAGGGACACAAGGAGCTAGCAATGGTGACCAAGAAGAGCTTCATTCACTTCTGTGGAAACACAGTTCAAACTTCCACTGCACGTGATGTCAAGTTCTGGGCACACTCTCTCACCAGGGGGGACATCAGCCTTCCAATTTACAAACTACTGTTTAACCCAATGATCAAGATGTCTGTTCGATTTCGTCAGATGCTTTTCCTCTTTAGTCTATGTAGTCACATGTTTCCCTCCTTTGCTAAGTTCAGAAAATAAGGGGTGTAAAGGTAAATTCCACTTATTGCCGCCTTTTCCAAAGTGGTAGCAATGTACCAAGTCACAGGCAGAGCTGGAAAGCCAAGCCTCTTCAGGCTGGCACATCTCAGAGAGACTCAGGACTCATCTTGCTACTGTTTAATCAAGCAGAGAGTCCCTGTGGAAGAGGGTTGCCACTTAGCAGCACGTTCCAAAGCAACTGTGCCTGCCATCTACCTGTTTCAGAACAAGGCTGACACGGAAGAACACAGAGAAAAGCTGAGCAGACTCCAGGGCCAACCTGTACAGCCCAGGGTACCTGTAAATTTTATAACCATGAACAAAAAAATTAACCACCATTCCTGGCTTTCCTCCTCTGAGAAATGACAATCCCACCTTCTACAGAGTATGCCATGTCAAACTGATTAACCCTCCACAGAGGCAGGTGTTGTGTGGTACATGCTTGTGATCTCAACACCAGAGGCAAGGAGTCAAGTTGGGAGACCAGTCTGGGATACAGTTACACCATATACAAAAAATCTCTAGGGCCAGATATGCTGGTGCAAGACGGCAATCCCAACCACACGGGAGGCTGAATGCAGAGGCAACAAAAACTCAAGGCCTCCCTGGGCAACAGCGACCCTGCCTCAAAATACAAGTACAAAGGTTGAGAAAATCATACTTGCTTAACATATACAAAAGCACTAAGTACAATTCCTAGCACCACAATGACGAAAATAGCTAACAATAAAAGGCCCGACTGTGTGTCAAAATTTACTTGTAAACACAAGCAGTGGGCCAAAACTAACTACCAAGTTATAATTTGCTGACTGAAGACTAAAAGATCCAGGGACAGGAAGCACCTGAATACTACTACACAGTAAAACCAGCAGGTGGCTAAGTAAAGAGCAATCCAAACAGTGAATTTGGTGGCAAGACATAGAAACAAGATGTTCTATAGCTTCATCTGAGAGACACACAAGTCATCGAGCAAGCTGGACCTGGTGGCAAGGGCCTATAATCCCAATTACTCAGGCAGCTAGGGGGCAGGAGGATCCCAAGCTCCAGGCCTGTCTGGGCAAAGTTAGTGTGACCCTATTGTGGTGGTATCTTGTCTGTACAAATAAAACTTGTCTCAAGATCAGAGGGCAGAGTTTGCCACTAGCTAACCACAGAGATCCGGATGTCTGTCTGTATACACAGACAGGAAGTGATATGGCTGGGCGGAGAAATGAATACAGACAGGAGGAAACGGGAACTTGGGTCTCTCTTCTGCTGGGAAGCTAGAGAGGTAAAGGTGGTTTTGGCTTGCTCCTCCTCCTCTCCCGTCTTCAGACATGCTGTCTATTTTTAGAAGCAAGGTATCACCACGCCCTACCTCAAGGTAAGAACTTAAAAGTGGGCCTGGGATTCAGGCCAGAGAGAATGCTCTCCCATCAAGCACAAGACCTTGGTTGGCTTCAACCCCAGTAACACAGTGAATCTTCTTCAAGCAGTACATTGAGGAGCAAGTAAAGTTTTAGAACTAGGTAGATAAAGATTGGACAGAAGTCACTAACCTCACCAGATCTTCCCATGAAAATGTATCTGGTAGTCAGAGCCCTGACCCCAAGTCCTCCACTGCCAGAAATGTTACCCTGCTCAGAGTGGGCACCCTCCAATGCTGAGCATCAGCCAGCAAGACCCCCACATTCTGAAAGCCCCAATCAACCTCAGACCTGGGCCTCACTCACTCAGCCAGAGTCCCCTACAACCCAGCAGAGCAAACAGCCTACATTATTATTTCCACTTACACCCCATCTCATCTGCCAAACGCTACTGCCCTTTGCAAACTACAGCCTGCAGGATGGCACACATGCAGGGCCTTTACTCTCAAGCATTAATGCACAATGTTCAAAATCTATTTTTTTTTCAATGACCCTGTCTGTAGGTTTCACACTGGAAATCCATTGTGACCTGCCAATCAGAGAGGATGGTAAATACAACTACTGGAAACAGCCCAGAACGCATGCCATACAGATACATAGACTCAGTGAGCTTGACAAGCTAGGACCACACACCAGGACCATACGGAGGTCTATTGATAGGCACCTGTAGGCATGCCCGCATGCCCTGAAATTCCAGGGCCAAAAGACCAAGGCAGGAGCAATGCCCAGACTGCAAGTCCCACCCTTCCCAACACCTCTGATCTGGACCTGGCTGACATTTACCAACTGTGCATTCTCAGATCACAGCTCACTACCTCAGAGGTCCAGGACACCTGCCAAGCTGGGAGAATACTCACAGGGTCCAAAGCACACACAAGCTGCACGCAATGCAGGGACCCCACTCACCAGGCACATAAACAGAGGGATTCTCCGACATGCCAGGCAGTGGCTGGTAGTCATGAGGCCTTCGAATCTTCAATGACTGGCCCTGGAAGATGATGCCATCAAAGGCCATGGCCTGGGTCGTCTCATCCACTGACCGGAACTGAAGGAAAAGGAGAATAGTAGAATTAAGGGATAGGCTGGGACTAGACTAGACCAGTGCCCAAGACTGTAACTCTCCTCCCAATTGTATAAACAAATACCATGTACCAAATCCTGGACTGGCCAATGAATGGGAGAACAGCCAGGAGTGTGCTTCTAGAAAGCAAATACCCTGGCAAGCACATAATCAGAAGCTCTGACAGCCACTGCTACATGCTACTTAACCTATAAGAAATGGCCACCCCCCCCCCACACACACACACACACAGCTCTAACAGCCAATGCTGGAAAGGGACCAACTGCTGAGAAGGCAGCATGGAGAAGTTAGGTCAACTGAGTGAGGTGGCAATGACAGCCCAGGCTTTCTGATAAAGTGACATTTAAGCTGAAGTTTCCAACAGTACAAGTCAAAGTGGACTGACTGGCAGACTGAGAGAGAAGGAGCACTCAGAAACTTCAGCAGTCTACACCACTTCAGCACCTCCACTGTTTGTGGGTGTGGCCCGAGTTGAAAGCTGGGTCTTTATGGACAACAGGGGAATAAATGCCTTGAAAGGTGACATAAACATCTGGGGTGAACTGCTTCAGCCTAAGCCCCAAATAGAAAGAAGCATATTGTGACCGTGTAGCCTCAACAGAGTGGACTGGACCAAAACAGTCTGCAGGAACCAACAGAGCAAGCAGGGGCCCGCGCAGGCCTCCAGGACAGGAGAGAACAGAGGAAGGCATTCAGGAGGAGGCAGAGCTCCTACATCGGCCAAATGGGCCCCACTATCCCTTAGCCCATCCCTGGAATGCTCACCTCCAAAAAGGCAAAGTTCTTGTCTTGATTTATCTGCACAGCCAAGACTGGGTTGCCAGGGGCCTGAGTCAACCCCCCCAAGCGCATCTGGGCATTGAAGAAGTCCATCATAGCCTCCTGCAGAGGGAATAGGAGACAGGGGAGGGCGGGGAGGGAGGTGGAGAGAGGAGGGGAAGGGTGAGAGAGGGAGACACAGAGGGGTTTGGGGGTAAGGGGAGAGGAATGAGGGGGGGAGGGGAGGGGAGGGACAGTGGAATACGGGTCAGGGTACAGAGGTCAATAGTGGGGACAAATGCAGGCAGGGAAATGAGAAAACATAGAGGAAGCCATACCAAAGGACAGGACAGGAGACAGCAGCAAACGGGCCAGACAGACAGACAGGACAGGACAGGACAGGACAGGACAGGTGAGGGGTGAGCCATGGACCCCAAAAATTAGGAAGAATGTTATTCAAGGAAAGATGAAGACATGACAGCAAGAGAAAGAAAACCATGAGGATGGCACAAAGAAGAAACACCCGGTGCAGACAAGGCAGGGATGGTAGGAGAGCAACAGGCAGGCAGGGAGAGGAGGACAGGCAAAGGGACAGGAAGGAGCCCAGAGAGAGAGAGAGAGAGAGAGAGAGAGAGAGAGAGAGAGAGAGAGGCAGGGAGGGGTGGAGGAGTGGGGAGGAAGGGGTGGGGTGGGACGGGAGAGAGGGGAGGAGAAAAGAGTGATGTGGAGGGATCTGGCCCTGGAGTCCGGGGGCTGGTTTATCAAATGTAGCAAAGTGCAGGTTGAGAAAGTCAGAATGGACCTTACTTGCCTTCGACGATGGTAGCAAACTTTTTGTTGCTACGAGGGATCTCAGCCCCACAATATTTCACTTTAAAGAGAAATGGAAACAACTCTTTGATCTCGGGATTCTCAGGGGTGCCACGGGAAGGGGAGGGGGAAAGGGATGGGGAGAGGAGCGATGGGGAGGAGGGGGAGGTCAGGGCTACCAAAAATAAAGGAATTTTCAGCGGCCATGGGAGGGGTGTGGGAAAGGATGGGATAGACGGCAGAGAAGGACAGTGTGTCAGAGCAACTGCAGGGGCGTGCGTCTGTGTCAATGTGTGTCGAGTCTCCCTCTCTGTCTCTCTCCAACACGAGGTACAGTATGTAGGTAGGTACGTTATGTGTGTGTTTGATCCCTGGGTTGCTGGAGGAGGGCTGGGGAAAGGGAGACGGGAGAGGGAAGAGGAGGGAGGGAGGGGCCACCCCCAGCCCGGCCCCTGGCTGGCTCAACTCCATCCGTCCGTCTGGGAGGGGGCCGGGGGGTCTTGCAGGAACAGAGTCTGACCCGTGCAGGTTGGGGAAAGGGGATGGAGGGAAGGGAGGAACAGGGGGGGGGGAACAGGGGAGAGGGCAGGGGCAGGAGGAGGGCAGTACCTCAGTGATGCCAAAGGGGATGTTGCCCACGTAGAGGCGTCTGGCCTGTCTGGTCATCTGGCTCCCAACCACAGGCACCGGCGTTGGGGTCACAGCCAGACCATCAGGAGTCATGGTGGGGAGAAGGGCAGTGGCTGGGATCTGACCCGCAGCTTCAGATGGGTGCAAACAGAGTAAATCCCATGAGCAAGCAACCCAACCAGGACCCTCGGCACATAACACCCACCCTCTGACCCCTTCACTTAGAGACTCTTCAATCGGCCAAGTCAACTCAGCAGCACAGCCCCAAGCTAACAAGTCACTTAAATTCCCTCCTCCAGCAAGGCTACCCTGGGCAGGTGCCAGGAGCCCTCGGGAGAGACCCTCAGCCTCACCAAGCACGCACACACACACCTAATGGAAGAGATCTCCCAATTTTTACATAGCTCATGGGGGGGGTCCTACCTTGCATGGCCTTGTATTGCATTGGGGTGATGTGCTCAAAGCCAGGTGGTGGCACGTCCCAGTATTTACGAACCTTCTTCTTCTTCTCATGGCGGGGGGAACGACTGGGGAAGGGGAAGGGAAAGTGGGGCAGGGCACCCTCAGTCTGACCAACACGGGCCTGCGAGACCCTGCCAGGAGCACCTCCCAGCCCGCCACACCCTCCCACACATAAGCTCCACTCTCCAGGGAGAGCTGGGCCTGGGCCTGGGGAGGGACACTGGCAGATGAGACAGACTCTTCCCCAGTGCTCGGGCCAGGGTGGGGACGCAAGGCAGGCAAGATGCACAGGTGAGGAAGGAGACGGGAGTGGCCATGGGGCAGAAGGGGCAGGAAGAGAAGCTCACATCAATCCACCGTGCTCCTCTTTAGCGCCTCTGGTCAAAGGTTTGCTGGGGGCGGGAGGGAAAGGTATGGGGAGGAGTGACTGGGGACCTTGTCTTCCCCAAACAATACACCCCGCCCAAGGTCACTGAACCCCAGGACTAAGGCAGGACCGAGGAGAACAAGTAGCATGCAGGCCCCTCGGCCCTGCCAGCCACCCCCCAACCCTGCTCCTCCCAGGAAAGGGGAAGGAGAAGGAACAGGAAGAGGGTAGGCCATTCTAGGGAGAAACTGAGGTAAGAAGGAGACTCTTCAGATACCCCACTCCCTTACCTAGGAGGAACAGAGAGGAAGGGAACCCAGGACTGGGGGAGGACTCTGAATAACTACACCAAGAGCCCTGAGCTGGAAACTAAAGCCTGGGCTTCAGAGACGGCCCTACTCTAGAACTCCTAGGAAGCAGAAAAAAAAACAGGACCAGTGCTCTCCAAGACAGTCCCAAACAGAGCCAGAAAGCAAGAAAAACAATTGGGTCCTCAAAGACAGCCTGACCCTTAGAAAGAAAAACAAAAAACAAAAACACACAAAACTCATTCCAGCCCCAGGAACTATTACCCCAGCAACCCACCGGTACCGCCAAAGTAGAAACTCAAAGAAACCCCAGAAACAGGGAAAGCGGGAGTTCAAAGCAGACCAAACAGCACCCATACAGAGGACAGCCACACAGACCCAGACAGGTGCCCAGCCAGAGGTCCCAGAGCTTTAGTACCTTCGCCTTCGCCTGTCCCGAGAGGCACTGCGCTGGTCACGGTTCCGCCGATCTCGGCTTCGGCTCCTGCGTTTACGATCCCGGCTTCGAGAGCGGCTGTGGCTACGCTTCCGGTGCCGATTCTCCTTGTCCCGTTCTGGACGAGTGTAAGAAGAGATGGGATGAATGGAGAAAAAGTACACGCCCAGCCCACCCTGCGTGCTGGTGGCCATGCCAAGACCCAGGGAGGCCACCCCCCCCAGGGAAGGGATTTAATGGGGGAGACAACAGGCTTCCTGGGTCCACACCCGAGTCCCCAAGGACTCTGAAGGGACCAAAGGGACAGGGCCTGGAAATGCCCCCGGGGTGTAAGATACCTGAAGATGCTCAAGAGGAGCTGAGGAGCCAGAGAAGACAGAGGAGGCTGGCTCCTGGTCCCCCTCGAGGGCTGAGGGGCCTGACCCCAGGGTCGTCCCTGAGAGGGGCAGGGCTAGAGGCTGGGGAATCAAGAGACCCAATGATGTTTTCCTGAAGAAACTCAGCAACCCCTCAGGAAAAACCTCTGCAACCAGCTGGCACCCATAGTCCCACCATCAGGCCCAAGGGTCAGGTGCCAGGACGATCTAGTAACCCTAAGAAGTGAGGAAACTCAACTCCATCCCTTCCCAGCCAGGTGAATAATGCAAGAGCAGGCGTGCCTTTCTGAAAGGGACGTGAGGGCTTCTTTCTGAAGGCACAGAGAGTAAGGAAAAGATGCCTCTCCAGTGTTCCAACTGTGGCCCACAGCAGCCTCATCCAAACCTGAAGCCCAAGCCACCAGACGCTCCAGGCCTCTCTCCTCCAGCCAAAGGCAGGCTGAGCTAGTGTCCTCACTTGTATCTACCTGCTTCCTTAGCTTCTTTGCCTCAGAGACAGTGGCTACAACAGAGCACAGCCTTCCAAGAAAAACTACAGAACCTGACGGCGCAAAGGCAGGCAAATGGATCTCTGTGGCTTCGAGGCCAGCCTGGTCAACATAGAGTTCCAGGCCTGCTGGACCTTCATAGTTAGGCTCCAACTTAAACACAAGTATATAACCCCAATTTTGAAGACTGGCCCTTGAGGGTAGACGCTAAACCAGGATCACCTCAATGTATTATTTCCTTGATTCCAAGGTGCCACTGATTTGCCAACCATCAAGACCTATACGTGCACTCACACGCGCACACAAAGAGAGCCAAGAGTAATAAGCACAATTATATTCCCAGCATGTGGAAGGCTGAGACGGGACGATAAAGAATTGGAGGCTAGGAAGTTAAAGGAGACCCTGTGTCAAAAACAAACATACTTGAAAACTGTAAAAGGTGTATCCCAAAAGGACTGACTTCTAAGACTAGCAGCAGGAAAAAGCAATGAAAAGTATCTCAAAGTAGATTTGAAACTCACCCGACATTTGTATTATGTATTTTTCTGATACAGTAAGTAGGAAAATTTGAAATCTATTTTAACTCCATAGCTACTAATACTGAGGAAGGTACCCAGGAAAAAAATTATAACCAATCTTGAGATGCCTGTCAGAATCTACATACACAGAATACCTTCACTTGCATCTAGCTGGCAAAACTGTCAGAAGTTCATACAGCAGATAAGGAACTGAGGCATGAGGTGAACGTGACTTGCTCAAAGCCCAACACCTTGTTAACAGTGAAGCTCAAACTCAAATTGTAATGCATTAAACAAGTTAGGCTCTAGGCCGCACTTTGAAGATCACTCCAGAGTCTGGGTACCACTGCTAGGGACAAAAGATGCTATCTGCATTCACAAATGCACAAAATAAAGCAATGGAGAACCAGACAGAGGCAGTGTGGACCATTGGGACAGGCACAGCCTTCCGCAGCTCTGGCTCCACACCTGAAGGGAGGGGCCACTAACAAATCCCAAATGTGTTTCCTACTGCTAAGCCTCAAACACAAACAAGCAAAGAACCCCAGAGAGGAAGCGAGGACAGCACCGCACCGTGTGCCTGGGACAGAGTCAAGGCTCTGAAAAGGGGCTGAAGCTGAGAAACACAAGGAGCCTGGGTCACAGACAAGTAGCCACCAGCAAAGTGACAAGGTGGTAGAACTTTCTGTCAGCAAGGCAAGAGCCAACCTTCCACACGGCCCTGGACAGTTGAGAAAACGTAACTTCATTTGCTGGAAACGCTGTGCTACAGCTCACTCACATACACAGCTCCACCAACCAACCCCTAAGTGCCGGGTTCCAGGCTGTTCCCAACGCCAGCAGGGACGCTCTGGGACGACAACTCAGCTACCACAGCCCCAAAAGCCAGCTGAAGCAACTCCAACTGGGAGTACAGTGGGCCTGGCTTCTCAGTCAGAGCTCGACATGAAAGCAAAAACTTAGCTTCAGCATCAGCTCGCTCTTCCTAGAATGAAGGTCACGTCATCTATGGCACTCGGGTCCCATGAGCTCTTACAGGAGTTACATTTGGTATCCACTTTCTGTAGCTCCAACCTGAGCCAAAGACCACCTGGTCGCAATAACAAGTGTGGCCCACTAAGGACTTAAGTGTAATCCAAGCCACACACTATATCACACATCACACATCGCTACTTTTAATATCAGCCCCAGCTTTCCACCCATGCCTGGAGCTTCTTAAGAGAAAATAGAGGCCGGGCGTTGGTGGCGCACACCTTTAATCCCAGCACTGGGGAGGCAGAGGCAGGTGGATCTCTGTGAGTTCGAGGCCAGCCTGGTCTCCAGAGCGAGTGCTCCAAAGCTACACAGAGAAACCCTGTCTCGAAAAACCAAAAAAAAAAAAAAAAGAGAGAGAGAAAAAATAAAAATAAAAATGCTATGAGCCTCAAGTTTCCTGGCCAATCAACAAGAAATTATTCTGCCCTCAGAAGTCTATTACAAATGACTCACTTTAAGAAAACTTTTTAGACCCGGGCAGTAACCTCACCCAGCAGCGGGGAGACAAAGGCAGGTGGATCTCTGGGAGTCTCAGGTGACTCTGGTCTACAAGAGTTCAAGGACAGCCAGGATAACACAGAGAGAGCCTGTCTCCAAAGGAAAATAGCTTGTTATGAACAAATTGCCTTTGCCTTGACACAGGGTCGGCCCTGAGTTTAATTACAACTGTAATTAATATGCAGCACCATTACTAATCTCCAAAACCTTTCGACCATACAGTGGTAGCATTCAGGTGACAGAAGGTACTAGGAGCATCACAGCCACCAACAGCAATGCAGGCAGGCATCTGAACTCGGGTACAACCAAAGTCCTAAGCAGTGCACTACTCAAAGGAAAACATACCAAGGGCAGCCAGAAAAACGACTTTTCCCACATGGCGCTGTTTTCAAAGAATTACACAGGACAGCTGCGCCCCAATCCTCAAGAAACTGTAAGGCCCTCTTCTGTCTCAAACCAAAACAGAAAGAGGTGGTTACGGTAAGGTGTCCTCACAATGCCTACGCTCAGCAGCAGCGACGCGGTCTTGCCTTGCCTTCTGATCCAGAAAATTCACTGTACAGAATCCTACCCGGGAGTGAATACCTGCCTCCACCATCAGATTCGCCAGGTGGACCAGATCCACCAAATCTGTCTACTCTATATAATACCCCAACAGTGCAGCACAGAATCCTACCCGGGAGTGAATACCTGCCTCCACCATCAGATACGCCAGGTGGACCAGATCCACCAAATCTGTCTACTCTATATAATACCCCAACAGTGCAGCACAGAATCCTACCCGGGAGCGAGTGCCTGTCTCCACCATCAGATTCGCCAGGTGGACCAGATCCACCAAATCTGTCTACTCTATATAATACCCCAACAGTGCAGCACAGAATCCTACCCGGGAGTGAGTGCCTGCCTCCACCATCAGATACGCCAGGGGGGCCAGATCCACCAAATCTGTCTACTCTATATAATACCCCAACAGTGCGGCACAGAATCCTACCCGGGAGTGAGTGCCTGCCTCCACCATCAGATACGCCAGGTGGACCAGATCCACCAAATCTGTCTACTCTATATAATACCCCAACAGTGCAGCACAGAATCCTACCCGGGAGTGAATACCTGCCTCCACCATCAGATACGCCAGGTGGACCAGATCCACCAAATCTGTCTACTCTATATAATACCCCAACAGTGCAGCACAGAATCCTACCCGGGAGTGAATACCTGCCTCCACCATCAGATACGCCAGGTGGACCAGATCCACCAAATCTGTCTACTCTATATAATACCCCAACAGTGCAGCACAGAATCCTACCCGGGAGTGAGTGCCTGCCTCCACCATCAGATACGCCAGGGGGGCCAGATCCACCAAATCTGTCTACTCTATATAATACCCCAACAGTGCAGCACAGAATCCTACCCGGGAGTGAGTGCCTGTCTCCACCATCAGATACGCCAGGGGGGCCAGATCCACCAAATCTGTCTACTCTATATAATACCCCAACAGTGTGGCACAGAATCCTACCCGGGAGTGAGTGCCTGCCTCCACCATCAGATACGCCAGGTGGACCAGATCCACCAAATCTGTCTACTCTATATCACACCCCAACAGTGCGGCACAGAATCCTACCCGGGAGTGAGTGCCTGCCTCCACCACCAACGCCAGGGGGGCCAGATCCACCAAATCTGCCCATTTTTATGCTACCCCAACATTGAGATGAGGGGGGGGCTAAGTGCCCGAGTTTGGAGTGATAACGGGCCCTGGGGTTTGCCTAAACTCGGATGTACTGAAGACACCCACAGAAACCACCGGCCGCCAAAGCAACCAACCAACACACACACAAAAAACAGACAAATAAAACCAAGGAGCACGCGGTCTCTGCGCGTGTGAGGACACAAAGAGAGCGCAGAGGCTTCTTCCCTCCTCCACCACCCCACCCCACCCCACCCCACCCCGCTTTGGCGGGCAAACCGGCGCCGGGCACAGGGCTTCTATCTGAGGCTCCCGTGCGGGCGCGGCTGGGGCAGAAAACAGCCCGGCGGGAGGGGAAGAGAGAGGCGCTCGGGAGCAATCGGGGGAGATTAAAAAAAAATTAAAAAAAATAAAATATATATATATATATATACACGGACAGGCTCGAAACGTGCGAGCCCCGGTCCACGTGAAGCATGGGGGTGGGGTGGCGGGGAGAGGGGGGGTGAAGGCCTCACCACCGCCATTTTGGAAACAAAGGGGGCGTGGAGAAGGGGGAAGGAGAGAGAGAGAGGGGGGGGGAAAAAAAAGTACGCACGCTCGCACGCTCGCTCGCTCGCCCGACCGGAAGCGGAAGCGCCAAGGCAGCCCAGGGAGACACAGAGACAGAAAAGACTTGGCGGGTTACAGAGACCCGAAGTCGCCTCCTCTCTCAGATCAGAAAGCGACAACGAACCCCCCCCGTCCCGCCCAGCTCCCCCCCAAAGAAATAAGCAAATAAATGGAACGAGACGGAAGCAGCCCTCGGGCCGGCGCGCTCTCACGGCGCCTGCGCAGGGACCACGTGGGCGCGGGGGCCCCCGGTGCGCGCACGCGCCCTGAGGCTCGCCCGCGGCCCCGTCCCTCGGCTCGCTCGCTCGCTCGCTCGCACGGGAGGGAGGGAGGAGGGGGGGTCACGTGAGCGGGGCGCGCGCGGCGCGGACGGAGGAGAAGGAGGAGGACGGGGAGGAGGAGGGGGGTGAGGATCATGCGGCGGCCCCGGGGACGGGGACGGGAAGCGGGGGTGGCGGCGGCGGCGGCGCGGCGGGACGGCGGGAGGGGGGGGGAAACGGCGGCGGGGCGCGGAGCGCAGCAAAGCAGTCACCCCGCGGCCCCGGCGCCCTCACCTTGTTTGTTCTCGTTGAGCTGCCGCTCGAACTCGTCGAAGTCCGACATGCTTAGGCGGCCGCAGCACTCGCCTCGCCTTGCCGCCCGCCCAGCCCGCCCGCCCGCTCCGGCGACTTCCGCCGCTGGCTTCGGCTACTTCCGGTCCCCCCCCGCCCTCTCCAACCCGGGCCGGCCGGCCGGCGCGCTCCGTCGCCTAAGCTACTCGATCAAGCCCCGCCCGGGCTCCGCCCACCCCGCCCGGGCCCCCGCCCACCCCGGGCCGGCCCCGCCCCGCCCCCCGCGAGCTGCCCCTCGAGCCGGGCTCCCGAAGCCGATCGGCTCTTCTCGGGGGATCCTGAGAGCGACGAGTCTGCTGCAGGCGGCTGCGGCTGACCCTCGGGGGTGGGGGTGGGGGAAGAGTCTACCCGAGTCCCGGTCACTTTTCCCGAGACTAGCTAGCGTCTCCGCGTGCGGAGGACTCCGGAGGTCCTCGCGGTCCCCGACGCCAGCCCCTTGTTTAAAAAAGAAAAAAGAAAAAAAAGGAAAAAAAAAAAAAAAAAACGGTTCGGGTCCTCCCTACGACTCAAACCGTCTCGGTCCCTCTGGCTTCCTCTGCAGACTCGTCCCCACCCCTTGCTGGCCCTGCTGAAGCAGTCGGTCACTTCCGACAACAATCCTAACCGTCCGGACCCCCGGCCCTTTCCGAAGGTTTCCAGCGGCTCGCTCACGGCCCCCCTCAAGGAGACTGAGCCCGATTCTAATCTTCGGCTCTTTCCGGAGGTTCCACTGGGTCACTCCGCCCCTTCCGGAGGACTTCGTTCCCTTCCGACACTGCTTCGGGGGAGGCCTCTGGCGCCGGGGAGGACTTCGGCTGTTTCCGCCGTGCCTTCGGCTCCTTTCGGCTTCCAGGCCCGAAAAGGGAGGGAGGACGGCTGAGAGGTGGGTCCGGGAGCTTCGGGAGAAGGGGCGGGGTCTCGCTTGGGCACCTGGCTCTCCCGGTTGGGGAGAACGGGGCGGGGTGGAGGTCGTGGTGGGGTGGGGAGGGGGGGGGCGAGAAAGGCCGCGGAAGGCCAGAGAAGGTGTGCGGGACAATTGCACCCAGGGGGTGCCCGGGTGCTCGAGGCCTCTGCGGAGGTTTTTAGCGCGGTGGCTCGGGGCGCCTGCGCAGGGCGATGGAGCTGGAGGAGGAGGAGGAGGAGGAGGCGAGGGGGGTTTCTGCGCCTGCGTAGCCGTCAATCGGAGGCTCGTTTGCTCAGCGCTCGGGTGGCGCTGCCATTCTGAATCCACAGTGCGCGTGCGCTGGGCCTCCTCCTCCTCCTCCTCCTCCTCCTCCTCCTCCCCCCCATCCCCCTGGAGGTACTAACTCCGGGACCGTTAAACTAGACTGCGCTCTCCCGGTTGCCTTGGCAATCGCGTTGGCTCGCCCACCTACTCCCCCCCCCCGCCCCCGGGGGACTGCAATCTCCTGACCCCTGGCGGACGGGCAGAAACGAGTGCACACGGCGAGCTTCCCCCCCCCCACCCCCGCCCTGGTACCTCCCCGAGGCGGGCGCAGCTAAAGGTCACCGAGTCCGCTTCCCTCCCGGCTTCTCCGGTGGGACGGAGCTGCGGCTCGCCCTCCCCGCTTGTGCCTCCTGGGGACGACCACATGCTGTCCCTCCCCAGGCTCCTGTCTGAGCTGAGCGCACCGGTCCCGGGTCCCCGTGGCGTCGGCCACCCCTGCCCCCCGTCCCATCCCTGTCCTAGGAAGACGTGGGGCCCGGAGTATTGAAAAATGTTCATGTCTCTTTAATTTAAATTCTCTGAATAATGCTCTGTCTCCGCGAAAGATGCCAAGATGCCTCGCTGCCCCTGGCTAGGGAGAGCGAGCTGGACGCCCTGGCGGAGTGGAATGGAGGTGACGCGCCCAGCGTTGGGCGACCGAGGGGGCCAGCATGTGGCCCTTGGCGGTGCCCCGGATAGCGAGCGGTCTGCGGGGCGGGGCGGGGCGGGGCGGCAGCATCACCGCTTGAAGCGGTAGGTGATGGGCAGAAGCAGCTTGCTCTTCTTGAGAGCCTGCACCTTCTTGAGAGTCTCGTCGTCCAGCGCCAGGAAGCAGCGGCGGGAGTACTCCAGCAGGCGCTCCTTGGACGGGTCGAACTCCCCCACCTCCGCCAGCTTTTCGGGAGCCACGATGAGCAGCTCCGCGATGGGCGTGGTCAGCGCCACCGTGTTCCGGTCCACACGGTGGTGCTCAAAGGCCCGGGACATGCTCTTGAGCTTCTGGAAGGTGCCCAGGATCTTCTTGTAGCGGCAGAGGACCCCGTCAGCGTCCTTCACTGCAGGGCCAAACGGGCAGAAAGTGGAGAACGAGGCAGGGGGTGGGGACCCAGGGGGGCCAGAGACATGGGGTGGGGGGACCCAGGAGGGCAGACGTGAAAGCAAAGAAGGAAAAAAAAAAGGAGTCGGATGAGCCCCACACAGGAAGAGAGGGGAGAACAAAACGAAAACCAGGAGAGATCAGAGCAAGAGATGGAGAAGGACCAGGGGTTAACTGAAGAAGGCAGGCCGGGTCGCCCCAGGAAGGGAGAGGCTCGCATGTGCCCACCTAGGAGATGTGCCCCGAGGCCTCCTCTGTGATGAGGAAACAGGATTGACACTGCTGGGCTGGTGTAGACCGAAATTTAAAATTAACTCAGGACCCTGTAGAAGGGTCCTGGGAGATGGAGCTGGGTCTGATTTGTTTCGCATGTGGCTGAGTCAGGGCATCGCCGCAGAACTCAGGCTTTGGTTCTGGGTGGACACCCCTGTCAACACATCGTCCCAGGTACCCCACTCACCCCGCTGTCTCTCTCGAGCCTTGGGCTTCCCAAATCGCCTCCGGCCAGTACTCCCCTTCTGCTTCTGCCTCTTCCTTTCACTGGCACTGCCCTCTTCGGATGCCCCGCTGAAGGAGGAGGCTGCGGACTCGGGGTCTGAGGCTTCTCCCCCAACCCCAGCCCTGCTGTCCCCATCAACCCTCCGTGGCCCGGGTTTCATCCGGCAGTGATCCTCTGAGGAGAGACAAAAATGAGCTGTGACACAGGTGAAGCCCCCAAGGATAAATGGCATAGAGCTAGCTGGGATCCAGGGGACATTGGAAGAGTTCACCTGAGACAGGTCCAGGGAGCTCCTGGGGTCTGTGGCTCTTGGGGGATCACAGTCTAAATCCAAGAGGCAGGCAAGGCCTCTGGGTGAGAGGATTGGTTATCAGAGCTCAGGTTGGGTACCGGGGAAGGCTATCGTTAACTACCTTCACCTGGACAGGGAGCCTACCGAGGCTCCTCACTCAGGATAGAGCTCTCAGTGTAGGGAGAGGGGACATACATGCTGCCCATCCCCAAACTGGGTCCCCAGTAGTCGAGACCCTCGGAAGACCCCTAGGCCCTTTGCTGGGGCTTTCGACATTATCACCAGCTAGAAAGCCTGCCAGCAGCCCAGTGGGATATAGAGGGTGGGGTTATGGCCTGAATAAAGATTGAGTTCTCCAAGACCAGAGCTAAAGACCTAAGGAAGGGCAGCCTAGACGGGGGACTGTGCCAGGGATAGCAGACAACGCCGCCGATTAGTAAGGAGACAGGATCCTGCCTACCGAAGGGGATGACACCACCATGCCGTTAGTCATAAATTAAAGCAAAGCGGTGGAATGAGCCCGTGACCCTGCAGCAGAGCTTGGGGGGGGGGGGGGGCAACAGGTTCTGAGGTCCCATAGTCTTCGAGGAATTAAAAAAAAAAAAGGAAAAACACTAGTCAAGATATGTATAACAGAGTGGTGGGAAAACAAGCCCCTGATTGCTATTCCAGGGCACCTCGGATGGATGGATGGATGGATGTGGGGGTGGGTGGGTGGATGATTCAGGGCCCTCTGAATCCAACAGACTTCAGTAGGCCTACTGGCAAGGTGATAAGGGATATTTCCTCTAAGATGATGAACCTGGGCTAGAAATTCAGACAGGGAGACAGTTACGCCAAGGGCTTGAGGCTGATGGGTCATGGGACAGTGACAGGGTAGGAAATGAGATTCTTTGACACGAGGAAGGAAATGGCTGGGGAAGTCCCTAAAGAAGGCATGGATGGTCCTTAGTGGGAGGATAAAACTGCAAGTCCCCATCAGTTCGACCCAACAGTGGGTTTTGAATTCTGCGGGTCCTGGGGGAACTCAGTGCCCCCACCCCCACCTGCATCCATCCGGGCTGAGGAAATGAACTTGTCCAGCTGACATCGCAAAAAGTCCCTCTCCTCCTCCAGATCCTCAATGCGCTTCTGCAACCACGAGTTCCTCTCCAGGGCCATGTGCAGCTGGGCCTTTACGCTGTTCATCAGGGCCAGGGTTGGGGAGGTGACCTCTGGAGGCTCTAAGAACAGCAGGGGCGGTCATGCCCCCAGGATGAGGCAGTAACCCACCTGACTCCAGTCCCCGCCAACTCCCTTTCTCAGCTCACCCTCAAAGTTTCTCCGAGAGGGGCTCAGACTGTAGAAAATCTCTGAGTCTAAGTGGGGTGCCTCTTCAAAGGGGACGGAGGTCTCTTCGTCCTTCACTGGGGAGAGGCCAGTGCAGGTCACCCCAGAAGCGGCCTGGGCCTTTCGGACCACCCCCAACCATAACTGCCCCGGGGATAGAGGGAACCAGAACGTCGTGCCAAGGACGGGGAAGGGGTCCCCCAAGTGCCTCACTTGTCCGCCTACGGTTGCTTCGGTCATTCATAGCGAGGCTTCCTCCAGACCCAGCAGCTGAGCCCTCAGGGGCACTGGACAGAAACAGGTCACCAGGTGTAATCAGTTCCTGGAGAGATGGAGTCCCTGTTCCTCTGGAGTAAGGAGGGATTCACCGGCCTGGAGCCGTGGTCTGGGGGAGGAAAGAACCATACTCGGGGACAGAGATACTGAGGTTTCCAAATAGTGTATCCAGGGGGATGGGGAGTGGGGGCTCCCTAGAGGAATCTTGGTTGTGAAGGAGCTCGGCCCTTCGATTCTCTGGCTTCTCATGGGGTCGACACCACAGGGACACTTTGGACTGAACAGGGAGGACCCTCATCATGGGCCACCTCCGGTCCCAAAGCCACACACGGAAGGGAGAAAACCACCCCTAACTTCCACGCATAGGGTGAGGGTCCATCCTGCGAGCTTTCCCCAGTCCCAGCCGCCCATTCCTCCTGCGCTCGCTCCTGCAAGCCAGCAAAGCCCCTCCCCCGAATGGGGGCCGGGCGCGTGCGCAGTGCGGGGGAGGTCACGCGTGGGGACGCGCCCCCCCCCCGCCTTTTGTCCCACAAGTGGGAGGGGGCGACCCTGGCAAAGGGTCCCCGAAAGGGCAACCGGCGTGGGAGCCCATGGGGCGCCATTCCCCGCCCTTGGGCGCTCAGGGTACACAGGGCCCGGGGTCCCCGCTCTCACCCACCCGCGCAAGGACTCCAGCCCTGGGACCGACGGTGGCGGCGGCGGCGCCCATGCCCATCGCTAGGGAGCGTCTGCAAAGTGTCGCGCAGAGAAGCGCCCACCCACCAGCAAGCGGGCGCAGCGGCAGAGGAGGAGGCGGGGGGGGGGGCGTCTCGGAATTGGATGGCGGAGCGCGCAGAGATGCGCAGAGATGCGGGCGCTTGCGGGCTCCGGCCTGCCAGGCCTGGCGCGCCTCTTGGAGCCCAGGTGAGGCTCGCCGTTTGCGCGGGGGTCGGGGCCGCACTTGCGCGATAGCCCCTGGCAACCCACCCAGCCACCAGCCAGCCACCCACCCATCCCCACCCCACCCCCGCCCTTCCCAAAGCCCAGGCAGGGATCCTCATGAAATTCTCATCCTGCACAGCTGACGCGGCTCCGGGGGTCCTCCGGGTGAGTGGCTGTGTGCCCAGTGGGCCAAGAAAAGTCAGAAGGTATGAGGAGGCAGCGGGGAAGATTAATGATCCCCGAGGAGCTGGCTAGTACGCACACGTCTGGTCCCACACGCCTCAGCCTGCCATAACCCCCAACCCCATCCGCGAAAAGGTTTAAAGGAATAAGAGAACCAGATGTGCCAATGGGTTGTGGGGTGGTTACATCTCCGCAAAGTGTGGGTCAGGAATAGCACACACACACACACACACACACACACACACACACACACACACACACACACACACACACACAGACAGCAGCCTGTGGAGCCTCTGCACACCAATCCCTGCAGCCTCATGCCTGCATAGCCTCAGTTTACTTACCTGTGAAGTGGGAAGTTTCTCTCCGGGGTCTTTGCGAGGACGCAGTGATGCGACACCACCAAAGGCTCAGCCCAGAGCCGGACCACCCTTGGGGCTTAAGATCCAAGCGCTTGTTGGTATATATATATATATATATTTTTTTTTTTTGAAGGCAGACGGTTGGAGTAGAAGCACACACAGCCCTAAGACACTCCCACCCTCCCCTCCGCCCCCCAAAAGAAGTCGTGTAAAGAGGCTAACTGCTTCTGGCACAAAACAGGCGTGACAAGGGACGGAGAAGACATGTTTATTAGGCCTGTAGCAAGGTTCCACCCGCTTGGCAAGCAACGCCCTCTCTGGGGTTCTGACGCCCTAGTGGAGGCATGGCTTTTAACCAGCCTTGCAGAGGGAGACTGAACCTGCCAACCGAGAGATGGAGCAGCTCCCTCTCGGGCTTGCTTCATTTTTAAGATCTACTGCAGCCTGGGTCAGCGCGTCCAGGGGGAGCCACCTGCCCTAGATCAGTGTTTCAAACCGCAGAGAATTGTATACAGGAAGGTGAACTCTAGATTTACAAGATATATCAGGGTGCACACTAAAGGTAACGACCGTTAAAATTGTTCCACGTATGTTTGGTGTGCTTTATGTTCTCGGTTTTTTTTGTTGTTGTTGTTTTGTTTTTTGAGACAGGGTTTCGCTGTGGCTTTGGAGGCTGTCCTGGAACTAGCTCTTGTAGACCAGGCTGGTCTGGAACTCACAGAGATCCACCTGCCTCTGCCTCCCCAGTGCTGGGACTAAAGGCGTGCGTCACCACCTCCCGGCTGCTTTTTTTTTTTTTTCTAAGATTATTAATTTGTTTTGTAACTTAAGTGGGGGAAGGGGTGGCGTTTAGACTCTTATTTCCAACGGTGGTGTTAGGAATGTTTCTCCATCGGTTGCCTAGCATGCAAAAAGCCAAGCCGTGAGTTCCAATACTCAGGAAGTGGAGGCAAGATCTTAAGTGTGGTGACACCATGGGCTACATTACAACCTTGTCTCAATAAATAAATAAATAAATAAATAAATAAATAAATGTTAGGTTTGGAGGAACTGAAGTAGGCCTAACTCTAGAGGAGACTTTCCCATTCCTCAGCCATGGTCTTTATACCAGGTGGTGTGTAAACTAAGAGGTCTCAAAAAAAATGTAAGAACAGCCTTTAATCACAGCACTCGGGAGGCAGAGGCAGGCGGGTCTCTGTGAGTTCGAGGCCAGCCTGGTCTACAAGAGCGAGTTCCAGGACAGCCTCCAAAGCCACAGAGAAACCCTGTCTTGAAAAACTAAAACAAAAACAAAACAAAAAAAAAGTAAGAACTAATTGAGAACGGGGTGCTTTCTGGCTGTCCAGTCTAGGGTCCTCCCTCCAGAGGCCATTTCTGACTGACCACCAGAACTTCCAAGGCAAGAGTTTTCCCAAACAACATTGTCCTCCGTTCCTCCTACGTGGACTCCAGAACGATACCCCAAGTGTCCAAGGTGCAGGGCTGTTCTCTCTGAGGGCGCATTTCCATCACAGCTCCAAAGCACAGGCTCTTTCGGGGCAAGGCTCGCTTCAGAGAGGCTGGTCTGGGTTTGTGTCCAGGGCTCTGAAAGGCAGCCTGTCACACAGGCCGGCGTCTGAGAGTCAGGAGACCCACAATCCCTGGGATCCCCAGGAGAGCACTTTCAGGGATGCTTCCTCCACCGAATGTACTTCTGTAATGCGTTCTGCTCGGTAAAGCGGCAAGCGGGCAAGCGGGCACTGGGGGCACTGGAACGCGCGTGGGGCACTAGAACGCACGCTCCCCCGAGTGTCCACGGATGTGCTGAGCCAACTCGCCCTCATCCTGGAAGCGGCGAAGGCAGAGCAGCGGCTGTGGGGCTGCTCACCACCTGCCCTGTGAACGGAGTGGTGCCGCTCGGGGTGGCTGGCCCGCTTGAATGCCTTCCCACCTCCAAATGGGCAACGCTGTGTCTCTGAAGGTAAGATGTACTCAAAGACCCTAACGCACACGGGACAGCTGAACCCCTTTTTCTGAACCAAAACCCCATTGGCCCCGGCCTCCCTCTGTGACTCCTCGTCCACCAGCACAGTGTAGGGGACATTCTGGGTGTCAACGAGAAGATCACGGGTGAGCCTTGGAGGGGATGAAGCCTGGGGGGATCCTGTGGAGGAAGAAGGTCCAGGTTCTGGGGGCCCACCTGTCCGAGAGAGGGGGGGTCCTCCATGGCCTCAACAGAGGGAAGTGCCAGGGTCTCGGGGCAGCAAGATAGCAGCAGCGCCAGCATCCACAGATGTAAAGGAGGCCTGATGGGTAAGATCGGACCGGAAGGGGAACAAGTACTCCGTTCTTGCTATGTGCGTTGTCTCTATAAGGCCCCTGGAGTCTCTCTTCTGGGCTCCACTACCCACCAGATCCACGCAGGCGTTTTCCCTCCTCACGTTGAGACCTCAGTCCCTTTCCTCCGTGTGCCCTCCTCAGGTCACCCAGCAACCATCCTGCAACACCTCTCGGTCCTCCAGGACTCTCCCGCGATCTGACCACTACCTGGTCTAAAAGTGGGTCCACCCGCTATGTCCAGGTTCTCCCGTTACACCACCCACCCCGCAGTTCCTTCTAGGTCTGCAGCCCCTACCTCGAGATTTCCCAGACAAGTTCTGGAAAAGCTGTCCTTTGGGACGCCGCCCTACCGAGTCCGCCCCCTCGGCGGGGCCGCTCGGGTCTCCTTCCCTGCCTGGTACCCAGTGCAGCAGTCTCTGGGCGCTGGGCGGCCAGGGACAGCCCCGGAGTTGCACCCACAGTTGTAGGAAGCAAAAGAACAGAAGACCCTTAGCTACAGCCAGCACCTAGCAGTGCCGGGTTTGGAAAATAGGGACACAGGTAAAAAACAACAAGGATCCAGGAGAGGGCGGGTCGCCCGAGCATCACAAAACAGCTCCAGCTGGGAACGCACTTGGAACATTGGAGCACAAGGTTCCTAGGTGTGTGCTAGCGGTCGGGACCCAATCTCCCTTCTCCCAACACTCAACCCACACGTAAGAGCGAGCCTGAGAATGAAGTGTGGAATGTTTATTGGGCAAAGAACGAGGGTGGGTGGGTGGGTGGGGATCAGAGGGAAGTACAGAGATGATCCAGCCCGCGCCGGTGCTTTTTGTCATGTCTTCCACGAGGACCTCACCTCTTGGGAAGAGTAGAGAACCAAGACTCAGGAGAGGTCGCATCACTTGCAAAGGCACAGCCAGAACTGAAGCCCAGTGGCAGCAAGTGACAAGCCAGGCCCAGAGGGGGCAAACAACTTTGGTCTACATCACACAGCTAGACGGGAGAAAAGACAAAACGACGTTTCTCTTTGGGGCGGGGGTGGGTGGGGCGGGGGTGGGGGGGGACGACAGTTGGGGAAACTGAGGCCTAGGGTAAGGCAGTTAACCTCAGCAGAACTGGGCATGTACGACGGGAGAGAGGCTGTGTGTGGGTGGGACGTGGCGGCCAGGAGAGGGCGGGGTGGAGCTCAGTGCAGGCGCACGTGCTGAGCCAGCTCGGCTGCGTCCTGGAAGCGCCGAGGGCAGAGCGGGCAGGTGTGGGGTGGGCCGGCGCGGTGGGTGGCGCGGTGGCGCGACAGGTGGCTGGAGCGCTTAAAGGCCTTGCCACACGCAGCGCACGTAAAGGGCTTGAGGTCCGAGTGCGACACGCGGTGGCTCTGCAGCCGCAGGGGGCTGGCAAAGACCCGCGCGCACTCCGGGCAGCTGTAGCCCTTTCGAGGACCCGGCTCTCCCGGGGTGGCCTCGCGCTGCGGAGGGCCCCGAGGTTCCTCCTCCAGCTGCACCGTGTACGTGTAGGGGACCCCGTTGGCGTCGATGAGCAGGTGGCGGCCCAGCCGGGGTGGCCGCGGCCCCGCCACCGCCACCGAGGAAGAAGTGGAGGAGGGGCCGTCCGCCTTGGGAAAAGGAGGAGTCTTGGGGGGCGGTGGGTCCATGACCTCCGGGGAGGAGGACCGAGGGTGGGGTGGCCGCGGCGGCAGCAGCAGCATCTGGAGCGGCGGCTGGGAGCGGCGGAGGGAAGAGAAGTTAAGATCTGTCTCTTCCTTTCAGGATTAAAACAAAAAACAAACACAGACATTCCTAAAAAGGAAGGTGTTCCCATGCTCTGCGCTGTCAGACTGCGCTACTGACCCATCTCCCTACAAAGGGAAACCGGACTGCGGTCCCCATCCCTGGGACTCCTCCAGCGGGGCTCAGGTCAGAACCTCGGGCGTCCTCCGGGTCCCCTCCGCCCGCCCCATCCCCACCCACCGCCGGGCAGTCATCCCGAGTCCGCTGCGCTGCGCGCATCCCTCCTTTCAGCCGAGGTCCCGGCGGCCTCCGGGATGTTTCTCCCATCTCACCCTCCCGCTTTCCCAGAGCTCTGACTTCATCCTGTCTCCTCAGGTCCCACAGCCCCAAGGGGGTGGGGCAATGGGGCAATCTCCCTCCCGCTCGATGCCCCCCACCCCGCCCCGGGGACCTCCCAGATCTCCAGTTGTCGTGGCTTCCAGTTTCCCCCCCAGACACTTGCAGGGAGTCCCACTGACCCAGTTCCCCACTTCGTATGTCATCCCCACACCCTGCACTCAGGGGTCTGGACATCCCCCCCCCACCGTCCACCCTGCACTCAGGGGTCTGGACATCCCCCCCACCGTCCACCCTGCACTCAGGGGTCTGGCCATCCCCCCCATCGTCCACCCTGCACTCAGGGGTCTGACCATCCCCCCCCACCGTCCACCCTGCACTCAGGGGTCTGGCCATCCCCCCCATCGTCCACCCTGCACTCAGGGGTCTGACCATCCCCCCCTCATCGTCCACCCTGCACTCAGGGGTCTGGCCATCCCCCCCCACCGTCCACCCTGCACTCAGGGGTCTGGACATCCCCCCCATCGTCCACCCTGCACTCAGGGGTCTGACCATCCCCCCCTCATCGTCCACCCTGCACTCAGGGGTCTGGCCATCCCCCCCATCGTCCACCCTGCACTCAGGGGTCTGACCATCCCCCCCTCATCGTCCACCCTGCACTCAGGGGTCTGCCATCCTCCCCCCCACCGTCCACCCTGCACTCAGGGGTCTGACCATCCTCCCCCATCGTCCACCCTGCACTCAGGGGTCTGACCATCCACCCTGCACTCAGGGGTCCATCGTCCACCCTGCACTCAGGGGTCTGACCATCCCCCCCCACCGTCCACCCTGCACTCAGGGGTCTGACCATCCCCACCGTCCACCCTGCACTCAGGGGTCTGACCATCCCCCCCCACCGTCCACCCTGCACTCAGGGGTCTGCCATCCTCCCCCCCCATCGTCCACCCTGCACTCAGGGGTCTGCCATCCTCTCCCACCGTCCACCCTGCACTCAGGGGTCTGCCATCCTCCTCCATCGTCCACCCTGCACTCAGGGGTCTGACCATCCTCCTCCATCGTCCACCCTGCACTCAGGGGTCTGACCATCCCCCCCCCACCGTCCACCCTGCACTCAGGGGTCTGACCATCCCCCCCCACCGTCCACCCTGCACTCAGGGGTCTGCCATCCCCCCCATCGTCCACCCTGCACTCAGGGGTCTGCCATCCTCCCCCCCCGTCCACCCTGCACTCAGGGGTCTGGGTCCATCCCCCCCCGTCCACCCTGCACTCAGGGGTCTGCCATCATCGTCCACCCTGCACTCAGGGGTCTGCCATCGTCCACACTCAGGGGTCTGCCATCCCTCCCCCACCGTCCACCCTGCACTCAGGGGTCTGACCATCCTCCCACCGTCCACCCTGCACTCAGGGGTCTGCACCCCCCACGTCCACCTGCACTCAGGGGTCTGCCATCGTCCACCCTGCACTCAGGGGTCTGGACCATCCCCCATCGTCCACCCTGCACTCAGGGGTCTGACCATCCCCCCCTCATCGTCCACCCTGCACTCAGGGGTCTGGCCATCCCCCCCATCGTCCACCCTGCACTCAGGGGTCTGACCATCCCCCCACCGTCCACCCTGCACTCAGGGGTCTGCCATCCCCCCCCATCGTCCACCCTGCACTCAGGGGTCTGGACCATCCCCCCCATCGTCCACCCTGCACTCAGGGGTCTGGCCATCCCCCCACCGTCCACCCTGCACTCAGGGGTCTGGACATCCCCCCCATCGTCCACCCTGCACTCAGGGGTCTGACCATCCCCCCCTCATCGTCCACCCTGCACTCAGGGGTCTGGCCATCCCCCCCATCGTCCACCCTGCACTCAGGGGTCTGACCATCCCCCCCTCATCGTCCACCCTGCACTCAGGGGTCTGCCATCCCCCACCACCGTCCACCCTGCACTCAGGGGTCTGACCATCCCCCCCCATCGTCCACCCTGCACTCAGGGGTCTGGACATCCTCCCCATCGTCCACCCTGCACTCAGGGGTCTGCCATCCTCCCCCCCCACCGTCCACCCTGCACTCAGGGGTCTGCCATCCTCCCCCACCGTCCACCCTGCACTCAGGGGTCTGCCATCCTTCCCCCCCCCCCCCATCTCTACTCCATCTTCAGCCGCCTGCCTCCCAGATGCGCCCCCATCTTGCTGCATCCCGTTCGCCACCTCCCAGCCGGGTCCCCGAAAGCACCCTGACCCTCCTCCTCCCCCTCCCGCAGCGGGACCCCCGGCTCCCCCGTCCCCGCGCCGGCTCTCCCCAGCCCGCGGGCATCTCTCGTCTCTCTCCGCCTCCTCCCGGGGGAGGGCAGCGGGGCGGAGGGGAGGATGCTCGGCCCCCGCCCGGGGCGCTCCGGCACCTCGCTCCCCTGGACCAGCCGGGCCCGCTGTGGCCCCCGGGGCCACCCTCGGGGCGCCCCCGTCTTCCCGACGCCCCCCTGCGGGCCTCCCGGCCTCCCGGCCCCGACCCACACCCAGGGCGAGCGAGCGGGAGAGCGAGCGGGAGAGCGAGCGGGAGAGAGCGAGCGGGAGAGAGCGAGCCCCGCCGCCGCCGCCGCCGCCGCCGCCGGCCTCGCGCCCAGCCCGAGCCAAGCTCCTCCCTCCATCCCGGCCCCCGTACCCGGTGCAGCAGCCTCTCGGGTCCGGGGGACGAGAGCGGGGGCCGAGGTCCCGGACGGACCCGGGCTTGCCCTGACGAGCGCCGCGGCACTGGGCGAGCTTCCGGGTAGTTCCGGGCCGGCGGCGCCGGGGACGCGCGCGGTCGGGGGGCGCAGGGGCGCGCGGGGGGGGGGGAGGGGGGCGGCGTCCCTGGGAAAGGGCGCCGTCGGGAACGCGCGCTGCGCACGCGAAGGTTCCGAGGCCGGAGTCGGCCGGCCCCCCCAGTAGGGGGCGCGCGGCGGGGGGCGGGTGGGGGCGGGTGGGGGAGGGAGGGGTGTGGCCGGGGGGAGGGGCCGGGTGTGGCCGACGGGAAGGAGCTGCGGTAGCGCAGGCGCCCCCGGGACGCGCCCCCCATCCTGGGAACCGGACAACCAGCCGTTCCTTGGCTTTGAACCGGCGGCAAACGGGAGCCTGGCAAGAAGCTCGCAGCGCTCGCTTTGCCGCGCCCGCCCCGGCTCCGCGCTCGGCACACGCTACACAAGGCAGGGGCGTCGCTGCTGGTGCAGCCAGCGGGGAAACTGGGGCCCAGGGGCCAGGGCTTTGCTGGGGTGCGGCAGGGAGGCAGCCCTGACGTCCCGTAAATGGGGGAACCGACGGCCCAAAGACGACGGGGCCAGGGCTGGAGTGATGGTTCAGGGGTTAAGAGCACCGACTGCTCTTCCTGAGGTCCTGAGTTCAATTCCCAGCAACCACACGGTGGCTCACAACCATCCGTTATGAGGTCTGGCGCCCTCTGCTGGTGTGCAGATAGACATGGAAGCAGAGTGTTGTTTACATGATAAATAAATAAAATCTTAAAATCTCAAAAAGAGTTGCCATGGGTGGCTGGAGAAGAAGGAGGTTCAGAGGTGAAGAGCACTTAGCTCTTAACTTCCTGAGGTCCTGAGTTCAATTCCCAGCAACCACATGTGGCTCACAACTGTCTATAATGAGATGTGGCGCCCTCTGCTGGTGTGCAGATAGACATGGAAGCAGAGTGTTGTGTACATAATAAATAAATAAAATCTTAAGAAGAAGAAAAAGGAGGAGGAGGAGGAGGAGGAGGAGGAGGAGGAGGAGGAGGAAGAAGAAGAAGAAGAAGAAGAAGAAGAAGAAGAAGAAGAAGAAGAAGAAGAAGAAGGCGCACCAGCCAAAGGAGGTGCTGTATAGACCCGCATGTCCAGTGGAGTGCTCCACTGGACATGCGGGGAAACCGGCTGGAGAAGACGGGAGAGTAAAGGAGGAGGTGTAGGGGGGAGAAAAAAAGTGCCATGCTTACAGTAACTTGGTGACATTCCTTGGCTCCCGACTGCCAAGATAACCTTTCCTGCCAGCTATGCGACACAGAAAGGGAAACGTGGTATTTCTTGCTGAGCGTATGGGGAAAGTGAAGCCTGGAGCAGGGCTGGAGGTATAGTGAAGCGCTTACCAAGCGAGCCTGCGCCCTGGGTTCGATCCTCAGCACAGCGTAAAACCGGGTGTAGTGGCCCTCTCAAGTCCTGACTTAATCCCAGCTCCCCTGAAGTGGAACCGGGTGGCATAACACACTCACACTCACACACACACACACACACACACACTCACACTCACACACACACACACACACACCTTTGAAAACAAGCGCCAGGCAGTGGTGGCACACACCTTTGTAGCCACATCTTGCCTGTGAACCTGTAACAGTGGCCACGCCCTTTGACAGGTGCACACATGACCCATTTAAGCTAAAGGAAGCCCCTTGGGTCTCGGGGAGCATCTGAGAGGCAGGGTATGCATCTTTCGAGCAGAAAGGTGGAGACAGTTACTGTTACCTGTGTGTAAGTTCATCCCCAATAAACACCTATTTATCATCCATCTTGGGTTTGGTGAACTAATCATAATTCCACACCTTCAATTGGCGCCCAATGTGGGGAACGAACCCATGACCCTGGGATGAAGAGTCCCATGCTCTACCGACTGAGAAAGCAGGAAGGGACCCAGTGGAACAAGAGAACCGCCAGCAACACACCTTTAATCCCAGCACTCGGGAGGCAGAGGCAGGCGGATCTCTGTGGGTTCGAGGCCAGCCTGGTCTCCAGAGCGAGTGCCAGGATAGGCTCCAAAGCTACACAGAGAAACCCTGTCTCAAAAACAAAACAAAACAAAAAATCTTTCATCTCTTTGGCTGGGTTAATTCAGAGTCTGAGATATATTTCTTTTTTTAAGCTATTGTGAATGGAATATTTTTCCTAATTTCTTACTGGTGAAACCCGTAGGATCTTTGGATCTTTTGCCTGGAAGAAGGGACAATTTGGCTTCTTTGCATCCCTTTTCTGTCTTTTTTGCCACAGGTGTGTTACATTATCATCAGGCATACAAATAACTTTTTTAAGATTTATTTACTGGGCTGGAGAGACGGCTCAGCGGTTAAGAACACTGACTGTTCTTCCAAAGGTCCTGAGTTCAATTCCCAGCAACCACATGGTGGCTCACAACAATCCCTTATGAGATCCGGTGCCCTCTGCTGGCCTGCAGGCAGAAGACTGTATAGACCATATAAGTAATAAATAAATAAAGATTTCTTTATTATGCATAGTGTTCTACCGGCATGTATCCCTTCAGGCCAGAAGAGGGCGCCAGATCTCATTACAGATGGTTGTGAGCCACCATGTGGTTGCTGGGAATTGAACTCAGGTCCTCTGGAAGAGCAGTCAGTGCTCTTAACCTCTGAGCCATCTCTCCAGCTCCCCAAGGGTACAAATAATTTTCTATCTCCCAGGGCAAATCGTTGAAATGTGGCAGTCCTATTACTGGAGTAATAGAGCCCCGTGGGCTGGTGGCATCAGAGCAGAGCGCTGGGATCCACAGTGCGGCTTGCGGCTCGAGCCTATGTTGCTGGTGTCTCTTCCTCCACATCACCAGACAGTCTCGGAGATGACGGGGTGGTATGGGGAAACTGTCCAGTCTAGACTTTGAGGATATTTCACTCCTCATTTCCTGCTCAGTGGTCTCCTTGGTTGATAGGACCATTCTTCTGCGTCTCGGTTTTCTTCAGCTTGGCCTTATCGAAGCTGGCGATTTTCCCCCATGTCCAGCTTGTCTGTCATTTTTCTCACAACCTATGGAGTCTCCTTCCGAGCGCGCACTCCAGGCTCTCCCAGTCTAGTTTTCTTGGCATGCTGCTCTAGGCTGGCCTTTAAATAGGGCATTATATTGAGTGTGAGTGTCTGGTCTCAGTGTTTAGAAGGAATGAGTTCAGTTTCTCACCATGTAGCATGATGTGAGCTTCACAGGTCTCTGAAAAGTTTCTGCCCCTGGATAAGCCTCTCATATTGAGGCCAGACCTTAGTGGGCAGAGAAATCAAGCATTGAGGACACATAGTGTCAGACAGCCCCAATTTTAAAAGATTTTATAAAAGGCAGCCCAAGGGCATTTGGGGATCTGGCTTCGCACGGCAGGTGCCCGTTTCACAAGTCTAAGCCAGAACCCAAAGCCTAACGCAGTGTGTGCACTGTGTTAGGCCTTGAGTCAAAAACAGGGGGTATGGGAGAATCCCTTGAACAAAATGTCTCTTCTGAAGAAGGGTTCCCACTGGACAAGGCAGGTCCCTTGTTCCAGTAACAGGTTGGGGTCCTGGCACGGCCGAATCTTTGGCAGGACACCCCAAAAAATTGCAAAAGGCCCTGGACCTCTAAGACAATGACCTGGAAAAAACAACTTACGTCGTCGAAAGCCAATCCTAGCCTGGTGGAGAGCAGGCGTGGAGGAGAAGGGTGTTTTCCCACAACGTGCGTGGCCTTGGGCCAGTGGGGTGAAAACAGTCCCTCGGTGGAAACTCCAGATGAAAAGTTTCTGCACCCCAATAAGCCCCTCCACTAATGCAGCCATCCAAATCAGACCAAATCAAACCGAATTAGAAAAAGCCCACGTTTAATGGATACACTGCTTCTGAATGGCTTTCCACCCCCCACCCCACCCCAGAGAGGAGACAGGAAAGAGACTAGAAAACCACGAGTCTGTTTTCTGGGGGACAGTTTAAATACCCTGTGGAGTGGTCTTGAGCATCTCTGGGGGAGGGGTCATCATTTGGAGGGCTTTCTGAGATGCAGCAGGGTTTGGAGCGAGATAGGGGAGGAGGCTTGGGTGGAACTTCCATCAGAACACTTTGTTGCAAACATTTTCTATTATGTTGAGGTACTTTCCATCTGTTCCTAACCTCTATAGGATTTTCACAATGAAGCTTTTGTTTGTTTCTTTGTGGTGTGCGTGCGTGTGTGTGTGTGTGTGTGTGTGTGTGTGTGTGTGTGTGTGTGTGTGTGTGTGTGTTTCGAGACAGGGTTTTTCTGTGTTAGCCTTAGCCCTGTCTCAGAGCTTGCTCTGTAGCCCAGGCTGGCCTTGAACTCACAGAGATCCACCTGCCTCTCACCAACTCAAGGCCAGGAATCCAGAGGGCCAGGGGCTCCTCCACTATGTATACCCGTAGGAGATAGCACTCCCATCACTGTTCTCAGGAGGGGAGTGGTGAGGAGGGTAAACAAGACAGAAACCACGGAGAGCAGAAGAGGTGAGAGAGAGAGGTGGCCATGGCCTCTGTAGAATCGGGGACAGGGTGGGCAGTCCTTTGGAATCCAGAGCTTGAACTGCGAGAAAGGATTAAAATTCCCTCTGTGGGTTCCCAGCAAACCCCACAGTAAGGGTCAGTCATTCAGTCTGGAAGCCACGCTGACACGGGAAACCCTGGGGGGGGGGATTCCAGACACAGTGACTACCGATCCAGCTCCATGCCAATGGCAACATATTTACCCTTCTCGGAAGGGCTAGAAAGGGGCACTAAACCAGCTCTCTGGAGCTTCTGAACCATGGGACACACTAGGAACCAGCATAGGAACCAGCGCTGTCTTCTTTTCTTTTCTTTTCTTTTTTTTTGAGGGGGGGCAGTGTTTGGTAGGTTGGCTTTTGTTTATTGTCATTTTTTGGGGTTTTGTTTTGTTTTGAGACAAGGTTTCTCTTTGTAGCCCCTGGATGTCCTGAAACTCACTCTGTAGTCCAAGCTGGCTTTGAACTCAGAGATATGGCTGCCTCTGCCTCCCCAGTGCTGGGATTAAAGGCGTGAGTCACCACTGCCCAGCTACTTTTTTGTTTGCTTGGTTTTGTTTTGCTTTTGCTTTGTTTTGTTTGTGGGCAAAAAAGCCTTAGGGTGTATAAAAAAAGCAAACTGAAGAAGCAATGGGAATCAAGCCAGTCAGCAGGCCTCCTCCACGGCCTCCGCTTCAGTTCCTGCCATGAGTTCTGCCATGACTTCCCTCCGTGACGGACTGTAAGACGAAAGAATCCCTTTCTTCCCTAAATTGCTTTTGGTCATGGTCTTTATCACTGCAATAGGAAGCCAACCAGGACAAAGCCAAGCTGGTTGTCACACAGCTCCCGCAGAAGGGAACTCTCTCCTAGGCCTGACGGGGGCGACAAAGTTCAAAATATTAAAACTGTTCCCTCCATTTTCAGAGAGTCCCATTCTGATTTAAAAGATTCAGACTCAGGATGCAGCAGCTGGTGAGATGGAGAGCTGGTGGGAAAACGGTCTTGCTGCCAAGCCTGACAACCCGTTTGACTCCCCCGCTTGCCCTGCCACTTGAGTTTGACCAGAGACCCACAAGATAGAAAGAGAACTGACTCCTACGAGTCATTCTTGACTTCCACAAGCATGCATGGCATGTGTGAACACACACACACACACACATACATCTATCTAATTTTCAAGTGTTTTAGGTTAGAAATGAGAGCCCTCCTCAGTGAAGTTACCTGAATGTGATACAGGACCCAGAGGTGAAGGGTGCTGGCCCTCAGGGTTAATCCAAGCCTGGAGAGCCACACGTGAGATGGGGCACAAGGTGAAACTATGGGGGATCCCTCATTCCCTGCTAGCGAGGAGCACTCCACATTCCCAAGGAAGCTGTCTTCTTGCTCCCAAAGCATCCGTAACTGCTCCCGTGCAGCCAGTCTGGGCTGAAACCTGCAACCCTCTGCCTCACCCACTAAGCAGCTAGGATTATAGACACCACCTAACATAGCTACTGGTTTTTGTTGTTGCTGTCGTTTTGTTTTTCGAGACAGGGTTTCTCTGTGTTAACAGCCCTAGTTGGCCTGGAGCACGCTCTGTACACCAGGCTGGCCTCAAACTCACAGAAATCTGCCTGCCTCTGCCTCCTGAGTGTTGGGGTTAAAGGCGTGCGCCACCACTGGTTTTAACCTTACTTGTTTGGTTGGCTTTGGATTTTTGAGACAGGGTTTCTCTGTAGTTTAGGAGCCTGTCCTGAAACTCACTCTGTAGACCAGGCTGGCTTTGAACTCACAGATCCACTTGGCTCTGCCTCCCAAGTACTGGATTAAAGGTGTATGCCACCAGGGCCCGGTTTGGTTTTTTGTTTTTTATTTATTTATTTTTTTTTTTTAAGACTGATCTCACAATGCAACCCTGACTGGCCTGGAACTCGAAGGCATTATGCTTGCTTCTGCGTGCGTGTGTGCGTGTTCGTCCAGCCTGTAGCATTAGCAGAGGACATCGGCTTCCCCTCCCTGGAGCTGGAGCTGCAGCTAGCTATGAGCCAGCGAATGTAGGTTTTGGGAACAGAACCTGGGTCCTCTGTCGCAGCAGGAAGCACTCATCACTCTTCACTGAGCCATCTCTCATCCCCATACCTACTTTAAAAAATGTTTTCAAATGACATTTATTGGGTGGGAGAGAGTGCATGCCATGGCACTTGTGTGAGGGTCAGAGGACAACTTGGGAAAGTCAGTTCTGTCCTTCGACCAAATGGGCGCTGGGTATTGAATTCACGTCATCCAGCACGGCGGCAACGGCCCTCTCCCACTGAGCCATCTTGCTGGCTCCAGAATAACGGCTTCTAATAGTGGCTATATGGATTCAGCTTGACCTGACTGTAGCCATCTTGGTAACGGCTACCCCAGCTACCCCGGAGTGAGCCTTGGTTTCTCCTGCAGCCTCTCAGTGAAGCACTGACTTCCATGAGAGTAGCGTGTGGGGTTTCACTGTCAGGGGGACACCTGCCCCTTTGATAATCGCCGACAATAAATGAGACACAGTCCCAGGCCACTTCGCTGCCACCCTCCCTTCTGCTGCTGCAGCTTTTAGTACTTGCTCTTGCTGCCACGAGGTTCACACTTCTGCCCCATGTCCCCTCAGTAAACTGTACTCGATGCGTGAAATGTAGAACCCACTCCCTTCCGCTTTCTTTTCCGAGGTCTCATCACGTCACAGGCCTTGGGGCTGGCTCTCACACACTGGTGTCTTCTATTTTTACACTTGCGACTTCTCATTTTGTCCTAACTTCATGCCATGTGCCCCAACGCCAAGTCAGTCACAACTGTATGGGACAGACAAATACACAGAAGACAGACAGGCAGCTACAGTGCAGGATGGAGAAACAACAGCACCACTTGGCAGCCAGAGACAGGTGGGTGTCTGTGAGCTCCAGGACGGCCTGGTCTACATAGTGAATTCCTGGCCAGCCGGGGCTACACAGTGAGATCTTTCACGGGGGGGCTGGGAGACGGATCAACAAATAGAGGTGATTACCATCAAACCTGATGACCTCAGTCTGACTTCTAGCACCAACATTGTTTTTTTATTTATTTATTATGTATACAGCATTCTGCTTCCATGTATATCTGCACACCAGGAGAGGGCACCAGATCTCATAACGGATGGTTGCTGGGAATTGAACTCAGGACCTCTGGAAGAGCAGCCGGTGCTCTTAACCTCTGAGCCATCTCTCCGGCCCCTAGCACCAACATTGTTATAACAACTCTCTAGGGGGACCTCAGCTGATTCCATGTTGGGCAAGGTTGACTAGGGCGGAGGGACAAACATGCCAGGCAGACAGAGCTTAAGTGAGAAGTTTTATTAGAAAGGGGAGAGAGAAGAGAAAAGAGATAAAGAGACACAGAGACAGAGAGAGGGCAGAAGAGAAGAGAGAGACAGGATAAGTCCTGTCTGCCCCGGGGGAACAGCGGGAGAGATCAGAGAGAGAGCATAAGTGTCCCGGGTCTGATGCCGGGCGTTGGTGGCGATGCTCGCCTTTAATCCCAGCACTCGGGAGGCAGAGGCAGATGGATCTCTGTGAGTTTGAGGCCACCCTGGTCTATAGAGCGAGTGCCAGGATTGGCTCCAAAGCTACACAGAGAAACCCTGTCTTGAAAAACCTAAAATTAAAAAGAGTCCGGGATCTGTCTTTTAAAGGGGTCCTTTGCACCTGCGTGCAGACTGTGCAACCTTGGAACCCTGGGCTGACCAGGGCACTGCCTGAGTGCATTCTGCCAGGTGAAGGGGCAGGCCAGCATAGTGCCTGAGTCCTTAGAAACATGGTGAAAGGAGAGAATAGACCCTTGAACGTCGTCCTCTAACCATCGCACACACCCCTTCGGAAATGTGCACTTACACAAATGTACACAAAATAAATGAATAAAAACACAATTTAAGGCGGATGGTGGTGTCGCACGCCTTTAATCCCAGCACTCAGGAGGCAGAGGCAGGCGGATCTCTGTGATTAAAGGCCTGCACCATCAATGCCTGGTGCCCAGCCCCTGGGACATTCCTTTTTATGTAAACATCTGTCTATTTGTTCTTGTATTTTGAGACAGGATCTCACAGTCTGGGCTAGCCCTGAACTCAGGGTGTAGCTGTTATGGAGTTTGAGGCACTTGGGCAAAGATCAGAGGCTCAGTCTGGATTATAACTAGTTAAATTTCCTGAAGCTCTTAGCAGGACAGCAATCTCTGAGGCAAACTAGTGACTGCCACTCAAAGTGGGACGAGGAAAGGATTTTTAAAGGCAAAACCACCCACAAGTAGACCTTGACTATATCTGCACAAGCAAGCCAAGAGTTCTTCCGATCTGCTAAGATTCAAGGTGCACTCAAAAGAGTCCTTGACTGTCTGCCTAAGCAGGTACCGAGAAGATGGTCACAGCTGTACATTTCTGGGGGGGGGGGGTCACTAGGTACCGAGACAGACGCCTAGCATAAAATGGAGCATGGTTGTGTTGTTTTTTGAGACGGGGGTTGTTTGTTTAAAGATTTGTATATATACTTATTATGTATACAATGTTCTGTCTGAATGTATCTTTGCCCACCAAAAGAGGGCACCAGATCTCGTAACGGATGGTTTGAGCCACCGTGTGGTTGCTGGGATTGAACTCAGGACCTCTGGGAGAGCAGCCAGTGTTCTCAACCACTGAGCCACGTCTCAGCCCCAAGACAATGTTTTCTCTGTTTAGCTAGCCCTAGCTATCCTAAAACCTGTTCTGTAGTCCAAGCTGGCCTTGAACTCGGAGATCCACCGGCCTCTACCTGCTGAGTGCTGGGATTAAATGCGTGCGACACCACCACCCAACAAAAATGAATCTTTTAATAAATTAACACAAAACTTATAATCCTATCTTGTTAAATAATCCTATTTTGTAAAAAACAATAAAGAACTTTGAGGGTTTTTTCAAAGTGGATGCCCACACTTGAGTATGTTTTCTCTCTTCTCTGTGCCTCTTTCTCCTAATTCTTGTGCTTAAAATCTATTAGTGGCAGGGCATGGTGGCATTTGTTGCTCTTGCAGAGGACTTGGATTCCACATGGTGGATCTCAACTAGGCGTTACTCCAGTTCCTGGCATCAGGCACACACCTGGAGCACACTCCTACATCTAGGCAAAACACTCACACATGCCTTTAATCCCAGCACTCAGGAGGCAGAGGCAGGTGTATCTCTGTGAGTTCGAGGCCAGCCTGGTCTCCAGAGCGAGTGCCAGGATAGGCTCCAAAGCTACACAGAGAAACCCTGTCTCGAAAAACCAAAAAAAAAAAAAAAGAAAGAAAAGAAAAAGAGAGAAAGAGAAAGAGAAAGAAAGAAAGAAAGAAAGAAAGTGAGCACTATTTGTAACCTGTCAGTCTTGCTGAGGTTGGCAGGTTCCAAAAAAAGAAAAACAAAAAGAAAACAAAATACAAGCAAAAAAAAAAAAGTATGCTACCACTACCTTCAATAGTAAGTATTTTATTTTTGCCGAATAGACTCACTACATAGGCCTGGTTTCCTTTTTTTTTTTTTTTTGTTTTTGGTTTTGTTGTTGTTTTAAGACAGGGTTTCTCTGTGGCTTTGGAGCCTATCCTGGAAGTAGCTCTTGTAGAGCAGGCTGGTCTCAAACTCACAGAGATCCTCTGCCACCCGAGTGCTGGGATTAAAGGCATGCGCCACCAACGCCTGGCTAGCCCTGGTGTTCTTGAAACTCACAATGAAGACCAGGCTGGCCTCAAACTCAGAGAGATCTTACTGCCTCTGACTCCCAAGTGCTGGGAGTAAAAATGTACACTACCATGCCCAATTATTTGATGTTATTTTCATTATTCTATTTTATTTTATGTGCATGGGTGTTTTGCTTGCATGTATGCCTGGAGGTCTATCATATTTTAAAAACTGTCAACAGGCTCCCTGACACCAATAATTTATTAAAAAACAAAACAAAACAAACAAACAAACAAACAAAAAAACAGGCCGGACGTTGGTGGCACAAACCTTCAATCCCAGCACTCGGGAGGCAGAAGCACGCAGATCAAAATGGGGTTCAAGACCAGTCCAGACTCCATAGTGAGTTTGAGGCCAGCTCTCAAGCAGCCTTGTCAGCAGGAGGGTGAGCAGGAGGAGGAGGGGGGAGTAGGAGGAGGAGGAGTCAGCCACAAAATTGTCGTGATTTATGCAAAGTCACAAAGCCAGGCCCAGGGCTGAGTTGAAAAAAAGCAGCAAAAGCCCTGTCCTTGGTGCTGCGGAAAACCTTTTGACCTGTTTTCTCCTAAACATGACAGCAACAAGCGAGGCTTTGCTTCCTTCGCCGCTTAAGCCGCTTACTGAGTCTTTTTTATCTTCTTCTTCGAGGCAGGGTTTCTCTGTGTAGCTCTGGAGACCAGGCTGGGCTCGAACTCACAGAGATCCGCTGCCTCTGCCTCCCGAGTGCTGGCACTAAAGGCGAGCATCGCCACCACCGCCCGGCTCTAAACGAAGTTTTTATTTTTTATTATTATTATTTTTGTTGTTTGTTTTGTTTTGTTTTTCGAGGCAGGGTTTCTCTGTGTAGCTCTGGAGACCAGCCTGGGCTCGAACTCACAGAGATCCGCTGCCTCTGCCTCCCGAGTGCTGGCACTAGAGGCGAGCATCGCCACCACCGCCCGGCTCTAAACGATGGTTTTGAAGAGGGCGGGGACGACATCGGAACCATCCCGGGATCCGCGGACCTCGCAGCCACAAGCTCCGGCGGTCTGTCCTCGCGCAGGACTCACAGACAGGCCAGGGAGACGTTCTGCCCGGCCCCGCCCCGGCCCCGCCCACCTGCCCGCCAGGGCCCCGCCCCACTGCGCGCCAGGGCCGCCCCCCCGCCGCCCTGCCTCCGCGCGCGCGCCTGCGCAGCGCCGCCAGCCCAGGCCCCGCCCCTCGCGGAGCTCGCGCTCCTCGGCCTCAGGGACAGGGTTTAGCTACAAGATGGCCGCCGCGCGCCCGGAGCCCCCGATTCCGAGCTCACCGACCCGGGAGTCGCCATCCCCGGAGCCGTCGGACCTGGTGCGGGCGACCGAGGGGTCAGGGCCGGGTGCTCGCGGCGGAGGCGACGGCAGGGCCGGGCGGGGCAGGGGGCGGGGCCTAGGGGGAAATGGGCGGGGGTATGGGAGCGCTCCGGGGGCGGGGCTTAGGGAGGAGCCTATGGGGTGAGGAGCGAGGCCTGGTGGAGGCGGGGCCTGAAGACAGGCTGAGCGTGGGGCAGGGTTAGGGCCGGAGAGTGTGCTAGGGAGCCGATTTGCATAGAAGGGGGTGGAGTCTTGAGCGCTAGGGAGCCGGTTTGCATAGAAGGGGGTGGAGTCTTGAGCGCTAGGGAGCCGGTTTGCATAGAAGGGGGTGGAGTCTTGAGCGCTAGATAGCCGGTTTGCATAGAAGGGGGTGGAGTCTTGAACACTAGGGAGCCGATTTGCATAGAAGAGGGTGGGGTCTTGAGCTCTAGATAGCCGGTTTGCATAGAAGGGGGTGGGGTCTTGAACACTAGGGAGCCGATTTGCATAGAAGGGGGTGGGGTCTTGAGCTCTAGATAGCCGGTTTGCATAGAAGGGGGTGGAGTCGAGCGCTAGATAGCTGGTTTGCATAGAAGGGGGTGGAGCCTTGAGCACTAGGGAGCCGGTTTGCATAGAAGGGGGTGGAGTCTTGAGCAGTAGTGAGCCGGTTTGCATTGAAGGGGGTGGAGTCTGAGCGGGAGGGAGCCTATTTGCATAAAATGGGGTGGAGTCTTGCGCGCTAGGGAGCGGGTTCGCATAAGAGGAGCCTGGAGCCCTCAGGGAAATTACAGGGCTGCTGGAGGGTTGGGAAGGTGACCCCAAAGGAGTGTGACAGTCCTGTCACCATGTCGGGATGTCACGCGATGGCACCAGGACTGCCTCAGGAGTGCCCAAGGGAGGATCCTGGAGGAGAAATGGCTGTTTCGGGTGGGTGCCTTTGGGGCCTCCGGACTTGTGCCTGGAGAGTAAATGAGAATCCTGTTTCCACTCAATCCACACTGGGCTCCAGGGGGCCAGCACGGACGGAGACGGACTGCGTCCTCTGGCACCTTGCTGCCTTGTGAAGAGGAGGCGTGACAATAAACAGAATTCATTGCCAGACGTTCCATAAGGGAAACAGAGAGTCAACCGATAGGGTGGGGGTGGGGCGAGCTAAATTTAGACGGCAGAAGTCAGCTGGGTGCCGGCTTAGATCTCCAGTGCAGGGTCCAGATCGTGATGGGTGTTCTAGGGGTGGCTCCGGGTTTAAGTGCAGTCGGAGGGCTTGGAGTGGCGACATGCATGCCCTCGGTGACATCTCCCAGAGTCCACGCAGGGGGGTCTCTATAGAGAGGTAGGTGATGAGGGGCCGGGCGGGATTCCCTGGGGTGTGGTTTTTCGGTTGTAGGGACAAGAAATGATAAGGCGGCTTTTGACTAGTACAGAGGAGAGGCGTGTCTGTGTCCGCGCTGTATTTGGGGCAGCATGAGGAAATGCCAGCTGGATACAGCAAGAATTCTGGATCGCTGAGAACAGGGTCAAGAAGCCGATGGGCAGAGGCTGGAGAGATGACGGCTCAGCAGTTGAGCACACTGGCTGCTCTTTTAAGAGGTTCGGTTCCCAGCTCCCTTATGGAGGCTCGCAGCCATCTGGAACTCCACCTCTGGGGCATCTGGCCCTCACTTCTGGACCTCGTGGGCACTGCACACATGTAGTGAACATCATACATTCAGGCACTCGCACCTACACATAAAAAGAAAAATCCCGGCCTGGTGGCGCTCGCCTCTAATCTAGACATTTGGGAGGCAGAGACAGGCGGATCTCTGTCAGTTCGAGACCAGCCTCTTCTACAAGAGCGAGTGCCAGGAGAGGCTGCAAAGACACAGAGAAACCCTGTCTCGAAAAAAAAAAAAGTAAATAATAAATCGTTAAGAAAAATCAAGGATCCAGTTGACTTCAGAGGAGCAAATATTTTATTTAAAAATTTTAATTTTTTTATTTGAGGGAAGGGTTGCGTGTGTGTGCCGTAGCACAGGCATGTGGAGGTCAGAGGGCAAATTGGGAGAGCCGGTTCTGTCTTTCCACCCTGCGGGTCCCAGGGATCCTACTCAGTTCGTTGGGTTTGGCAAATGCCCACGGAGCCATCTGGGAGGGGGACTGAAGAATGCTCCCCCAGCAGGGTCCACAGCCTGACTCTTCTTCTGCTCTCCAGGTCCTGGTGCCTGACGGCGGCCGCTCTGCCACACCCCCAAGTGACCTCATCGAGATCCAGGTGGTAAAAGTTACAGACACCACGTCGGTCCTTGAGCCCCCAGGGCCGGGGTCCTTTCACTGTGCCCTGTGTCCCGCTGCCTTCCACCTGGTCTCAGAGCTGCTGTTTCACGAACATGGCCACCTGGCAGGCGTGGACGGGGTTGGGCAGGGTGGGGACCCAAGCCGCTGTCACGTGTGTGGCCACAGCTGTCCAGGCCCTGCCAGCCTGCGAGCCCACTACAGCTTGCACACAGGAGAGCGGCCTTACCGCTGCCCACTCTGCCCACGGGCTTTTAAGGCCTTGGCACCTCTGCTCCGGCACCAACGCCGACACGGGGTGGAGCCGGGCTCCTCTCCAAGGCTTCCACCTGCAGCACCAACCGGACACGGACAGCCGAGCCTGCCAGGGGTCGGGGTGGCCCAGGAGAGGTCGGAGGTGGTGAGGGCCGCGGCAGCCGCGGGGGCCGCGGTAGGCAAGCCTTTCGCCTGCAGGTTCTGCACCAAGCCCTTCCGCCGCTCGTCAGACATGCGAGACCACGAGCGCGTGCACACCGGCGAGCGGCCCTACCACTGCGGCGTCTGTGGCAAGGGCTTCACACAGTCCTCGGTGCTGAGCGGTCACGCCCGCATCCACACGGGCGAGCGGCCCTTCCGCTGCACGCTCTGCAGCCGCACTTTCAATAACTCCTCCAATTTCCGCAAACACCAGCGCACCCATTTCCACGGGCCTGGGCCAGGGCCTGGGGTGGGAGAGTCTGGAGGCCAACTGGGACCATCTTCGGGAGCCCAGGGGTCAGGGGATGAGCGTGGGACCGAGAAGGCTCCCGAAGGAGGGCATGGAGACGCTGGGAAGGCCAATGTGGAGGTTGACCAGTAGGCTGGGCGATTAGGAAGCACGAGTAGCCGCAAAAGCGAAGGCGAGACAGTGAGCGGCTGGGATTGGAGAGCTGAGAAAGAACCGGGTTCTGCTCTCCCAGAAACCCACTCTACCCTTTGAGACTCAGGAAGAGGTACCTGCAGTTCTGTAGGTGCCCAGCTAAATGTGAAACTAGAGAGACAACCGAGCGTGGCCCGCTCCTGTAAGCCCCAGTATTCTGGAGATGGTGGCAGGAGGATTGTGAGGTCCTGATCCGCCCAGGCTGCAAAGCAAGAGTGTATCCACCACCACTAGACTACCTCTGGACCATGTAGGGGCTGCCCTAAGGTGGATTAATATGAAATCTTTTGCCTACCTCAACTGGATTGCACTGGTCCTAGGATGCCTACCCTTCCCCGACAGAAGATGCTCACCAGGCCGTGGCTGAAGAGATGCTAGGATGCCTTCTCCCTCAAAACCTGAGAGTACCTAAACCACGGTTCATGGGAGTTCATGAATCTCTCGGAAGTGAGCCTGCCCACAGAGATTAGCTCTAAGCTCTGCTCTCTCTATCATACCCCATAGCGGTCTCTCGTTAACCCACCAGACTCTTCTGGAAGCAACTGAGGGCACACGCTGCAAGCAAGCAGACAAGCACCTGGTGTCCCCTTGAGCTTTAGGTTCAGAGCCCGTGGGAACCACGTCTACAAAGAAGTTCCTGATTTCTCTATTTTCTTCCGCTGTGAGGTAGACAGCTTCCTGCTCAGTACTGGGCAATTTGGGAGGAAGGGTTGGCTGAGGACAACCTCCGTGGGCTGGCCCAGGGTGTAGAGTAAGAGAAGACACCATGGTAAGGGGTTCAAAAGGACTTGGGAACTGGAGTTTGGGGTGGGAGTGGGGACTTCCAGTCTGTTCCTATTAAAGAGTTTCTGAAATGTTTCTCTACCAGTATTGTATTCCAGCTCTCTGGGCCTTGCTATGCCTGTTTTCTTATATCTGGAATGGGGAGGGCCTAGGCTTGGCTGCGTGGCTGTGTTGTCAGAGGTTTTGTGCAATGAAGGGGCGTTGGAGATTGGACCACTTACTCAGAAGCCCTTGATTTTCTCATGGAGAAGATGTGTTTGCTGCTAGCTCAGTCCTTGCTCATCCAGCATCCCCAAGAGATGACCCTCAGGTGATGCATAATAAAAACTCACCATTTTCAGGGCTGAAGAGACGGCCCAGTGGTGAAGAGCACTGGCCGCTCTTCCAGAAGTCCTGAGTTCAATTCCCAGCAACCACATGGTGGCTCACAACCATCTATAGTGAAATCTGGTGCCCTCTTCTGGCCTGCAGGCACAATGCAGGCAGAACACTGTGCATGGTAAATAAATAAACCTAAAAAACAAACCCTCAGCATTTCCTCTAAAGAAAGGAGCCGGCTTCCCATCTCATTAGCCCATCAGCTGAAGCTAGAAACCTCCACAGGTTCCTTAAGCCACCTTCTTCCCTGGTCTTATTTCTGATCAATCTCACAGAATGAGCAGTTAAGCACCTTTGGAGTCCAGGCACTTTTTTTTTTTTTTTTCCCCATCACCTCTTCTTGTAGAACCTGCCAACAGTGACCTCATGCCTGAGCAATTATGGCATCACGGTCAGGTCCTGCCTTCTTCACTTTCTCATGTGGATCCTTGCCACTAAACAGAAACTCCCTGCCTGTTGCTTTCGGAAAGGGACCACCAACATGCCGGCAGTGTGGATAAGTGGCCAGAACCAAGAGGAGGGGAAACAAGCAACTGATGCTCAGGCTCCGTGTTCAGATTCAACAAGAAGTGTGTGTGGGGGGGGGCTAGAGAGATGGGCGGGCTGGAGAGGTGGCTCAGAGGTTAAGAGCACCGACTGCTCTTCCAGAGGTCCTGAGTTCAATTCCCAGCAACCACATGGTGACTCACAACCATGTTATGAGATCTGGTGCCCTCTTCTGGTGTGCAGATAGACATGGAAGCAGAATGTTGTATACATAATAAATAAAATCTTAAAAAAAAAGAACATGCATGAATGCATGCAAGCAAAAAAAAAGTGTATGGCGGGGGAAACTGGACACTAACAGTTTGTACACTACATCAGAAGATGGCAGTGGGGTTGGGGGTGCAGTTCAGCTGCTAGAGTGCTTACCTAGCACACATGGTACCCTGGGTTCAATCTCCAGCACGAAAGCTGGAGGCACACGCCCATCTTCCCAGCACTCCGAGAGTAGAAGCAGAACTGGACATTTTTAGTCACAGGGAAGAGGTTTGTAGGGCCCCACTCCCCTCTGAGGAGCTGTAAGCAGTTCTCATGGCTGCCCGGGAAAGTGGGGTGGGGGAGTCACTGTCCCCAGTGGTGTGGCTATTGGTAAGATAGCTGCCCTTGCTGTGGTAAATAAGCCATCCAACCCATGTTTATGGAAGCAACCCTGACTAAACACAGTGGGCCACCAGGAGAATAAAAGACAGCAAAGTAGAGCTTGTTAGAAAGAAAGGGTGTTCAGCAGGAGGGTGAGAGGGATAAGAGCAGAGTGGGGGTTGTATAGATACAACCAAAGTTGTACGCGTGTGTTTGTGTGTGTGTGTGTGTGTGTGTGTGTGTGCGCGCGCGCGCGCGCACATATATGTTTGAAATTGAGAATAAAAATAAAATTACAAAATTTGGGCTGAAGGGATAGCTCAGCAACTAAGAGGAATAACTGCCTTGAGTTCGAGGCCTCCCTGGTCTACAGAGCGAGTTCCAGGACAGCCTCCAAAACAATACAGAGAAACCCTGTCTCGAAAAACCAAAAAAGCAAAACAAAAACAAAAAAACAAAAACAAACCAAGGCTATTCTTAACCTCCAAAGCAACTCTATAGCCAGCCTCAAATACATGAGATCCTGTCTCAGTCTGCAGACTGTGGTTAGCTCCACAGATGTGCTCTCCCAGCCTATTGGGGTGCGAATGTCATGTCCAGTCAATCCATTGTTCCCCAGTGCCCAGGTCAGGACCCGGCTTCCGGTCACGGTGTCTGAGAGCATGGTGGAGGGGGGTGAGTCTCGAATCTCTATTACCTGTTCCCGAGAGATCTACTCACCTGTCTCCACTTGCCCAGGTCATAGGCCAATCCTCACTCAACCCAGGTGAAGGGCCGGTGAGGTGGTGTGTGTCCGTCCCGTCATCGGAATCCCCCAGAAACAGCAAGGACAGACCCCAGCGGCCCTGTTGATACGATTTATTGTTCTCTGCTCTGTACAAGCGGCGTCTGTTCCCCCCACCCCCCGAATCCAAGAGCACCCAGACCCCCACCTGTGTCCTCCCAACTCTGTTCGTAGTCCACTGTCCAGCCAGCCAGATCCCAAAGGAAGTGTTGAGGCATTGAGGAATTCAGACCATCTCCACCACAGCTGGCTGGAGCCACAATGCTGCTGGGTAGCAGATGAGGGTTACAAAAGAAGGCTGGACGGAGGATGCAGCTCAGTGTGTGACGGACTTAAAAGGAAGGGCCAGAACGGCCTGGGATTGGAGCAATGTCATCTTGAGTTTGTAGGGCATGGGCTCGGAGGGAGGCTAGACCAGCTGTGGTTCTTTAGAACGGGTAAGAGTAAAGGGGTTGGGGAGAGTCTGACCAGCAGCCCCAGAAAGCGGGGGTGGGGGGGTGGGGGTGGGGTGGGGGGGTGTAGTTCAGAAGGGGACATCGGATTGGAGTGATATACTGAATCCCCCTGGTCAGGGATCCTTCCCTGCCAAGGTGCTGCCCCCTGTTCCGGGCCCGCCAAGACCCTCAGCCTTGTGCATCAAGCGGTGTTTCTTGAGACCGTAGGTGTTGGCGAAGCCCTCGCCGCAGGAGGAGCAGCGGAAGGGCCTGCCACCCTGATGGGCAGCCAGGTGCTTCCGGAAGTAGCCAGGATCCTTGAAGGCCTTGAGGCAGGCAGGGCAGCGCAGCTCGGGCCGCGGGGGCTCGTGGGCACGCTGGTGGCGCAACACGGAGCTCAGGTAGAAGAAGCCCTTGCCGCAGTGCTCGCAGCGGTAGGCGCGCTCGCCCAGGTGCAGGCGCTGGTGCTCCAGCAGGTTGGAGCGGTAACGGAAGGTCTTGCCGCAGGCCCCGCAGCGCTGGGGCCGGGCCACGGCGTGCAGCCGCCGGTGCTCCGCCAGGCTGGAGGACTGGGCGAAGCGCTTGGCACACACGCCGCACTTGAAGGCGCGCTCGCCGGTGTGCACGACCCGGTGCTGCCGCAGGTACCAGGAGCGCAGGAAGCCCCGGCCGCACACGCCGCACCGGTAGGGCCGCTGCTCCGTGTGGCAGCGCTGGTGGCGCATCAGCAGCGCCGCCTCCCAGAAGCGCTTCCCGCACACCGGGCAGCGGAAGCCGCGCTTCTGCCGGTGGCTTCGGCGGTGCAGGAGCAGGTCGTAGGCGCCCGCGAAGCTCTGGCCGCACAGGCCGCAGCCCAGGGTCCGGCGCACCAGGTGCACGTACTTGTGAGTCACCAGCCCCAGGAAATGCTTGAAGCTCTGGCCGCAGGTGGCACAGCTGAAGCGCTCGGCGCCCGCGGTGGCCCCGCCACCCCCGCCGGCCACCGCCGCGCCACCCGAATCCTCGCCGCCGCCGCCGCCGCCGCCCGCCGCCACGCCGGCCAGCGCGGCCACCGCCGCCCCCACCTCTCCGGCCAGCCCGTTGTCCAGCACGCTGGAGGCATCGGTGCCACCCCCGCCGCCGCCGCCGGAGCCATCAGAGGACTGGGGGCCGCTGGGGGCCGCGGGCGGGAGGAGCCGCTCGGGGGCCGCCTGGTGCACCAGCTTGTGCCACATGAGGTTCTCGATGAAGCCGAAGGTCTTGCCGCAGGCGTCGCAGCCGTAGGGCTTCTCGGACATGTGCGCCTCCTTGTGGCTCATGACGTGGAAGAGATCGGGGAAGTGCTCCCCGCAGTCCGAGCAGGCGTAGCTCAGCCCGTCGCCGGGGCCACCGGCGGCGCCCGCCGCCCCCCCGGGCCCGCAGGCCCCCGTGGTCCCCTGGCCCGCGGCCCCGGCCAGGGCGCAGGGCAGCTGCAGCCGGTGGACCTGGCGGTGGCGCGTGAGGCTCTGCGGGTAGCCGAAGACCTTGCCGCACAGCTCGCACTTGTAGGGCCGCTCGCGGGTGTGCACCACGTGGTGCTTGCTCAGGTGGAAGGACTCGCGGAAGCGCTTCCCGCACACCGGGCACTGGTGGGGCTTCTCGCCGGTGTGGATGCGCTCGTGGCGCTTCAGGGTCTCGCGGCGGCCGAACGCGCGGCCGCAGATGCCGCAGCAGAACGTCTTCCCCGCGAGGCCCACCACGCCCCGCGGCCCCCGCCACGCCCGGCCCCGCGCCGCGCCCGCGGCGCCCCGCCGCCGCCGAGCAGCAGGGGATGCGCGCCGAGGAGCGGCACGGGCACCGCACCGTAGACCACGGCCGCCGCCGCCCGCGCGGCCTTCTCGTCGGGGGTGGTGGGGTCGGCGGGCAGGAGGTAGGGGCCGGGGGGAAGGTGGCGGGCGGCGGGGCGGGGGGCGGCGGCGGGGGCTGCGGGACGGAGGCCGCCCCCGTCCTTGGCCGGCTCGGTGGCCCCGGGGGGCGGCGCGTGGGCCGCCTTGTGGCGCAGCAGGCTCTGCGGGGCCGAGTAGGTCTTGCCGCACAGGTCGCACGGGTAGACGGGGCGCGGGAGGCCGGCGCCGGCGTGGGCCGCCTGGTGCTTGAGGAGGTAGGAGGCGTCGCGGAAGGCCTTGCCGCAGACGCCGCAGGGCAGGCGCAGCAGGTCGGCCGAGTGCGTCTTCACGTGGCGCTTGAGGCTCTCCCTGCGGTTGAAGCTCTTGCTGCACACGGAGCAGGAGAAGGGCTTCTCGCCCGTGTGGATGATCTGGTGCTGGTGGAGGTGGCTGGGCTTCTTGAAGACCTTCCAGCAGAGGGGACAGGCGAACGGGCCGTCGCCGCCCGCGGTGGAGGAGCTGCTGCTGCTGCTGCTGGTGTGGGGAGGAGGCATGGCCACCCCGGCGGCGGTGGCGGCGGCGGGGACAGTGGCCGTGGCATTCCCGTCGGCGGAGGTGGCAGGCGCTGCGGGGCCGGAGGACACGGAGGACACGGAGGACACTGCGGCGGGGCCGGAGGCGGCCGTGGCACTGGCCGCGGGCACCGGGAGGCCCAGGGAAGGATGCGGGGTCCCCGTCTGCGGCGGCGGCGGCCCCCCGGCGGCTGGTGGCACGTCCTTGTGGCAGCGGCGGTGGCGGATGAGGCTGGAGACGTGGTTGTAGGTGCGGCCGCAGACGCCGCACTCGTAGGGCCGCTCGCCGGAGTGCACCAGCATGTGCTGCACCAGGTGCGACGACTGCTTGAAGGACTTCTGGCACACGCCGCACGGGAAGCGCCGCTCCATCAGGTACTTGAGCCTTCGGAAGTAGCCCTTGTCGTCCTTGGTGGGGTCGCAGGCCGCCCCTACCGTGGGCCCGGGCGGGGTCTGCGTGGGTGCGGGAAGTGGCCCCGGGGTCCCGGTGGGAGTGCCCAGGCCTGATGCCACCCCGGGCCCGGGCGTGGGCCCTCCTCGCTTCAGGTTTCCGAAGAGGTGCTGGTGCCCCGAGAGGTCGACAATCCCCCATTGCGGGGCGGGGAAGGCGGCGTCAAACAGCGGAGGGGGTGGCGCCCCGAAGGTGGGCGGCAGTGGCGGATCCAGCTTCTTGGCTTGGGAAGAGGATGAAGAAGATGAAGATGAGGAAGATGAGGAGGAGGATGACGAGGAGGAGGAAGGCGCCTCCGCCTTGGGTTTGAAAGTGGCCTGGGGTGGGTAGTCATACTGGGGCGGAGGAGGCTGGGGCGGGGCTGGGGCGGGGGCCCCGGGGTGCAGGGCAGGGCCGCCACCGCTTTGGCATGCTCCCCGTACAGCTCCATGGGCTCAAAGCGCTGGTGGTTGAGGAATTCCAGGAAGTCAAAGGGGTAACTCTGGAAGTGGACCCCGTCCTCGCCCCCGATGCCGCTGTTCCCGCCACCCCCGGCACCGCTGCCTGCCTGGTTTGCCTCCATCTCTGGCCGGTGGAGAGAAGGAGACCCTGTGAAGAAGAGGACGGGGACTGAGCAAGGGGAGCCGTGAGAAGCAGGCAGAGGAACGGCCGCCATGCTCCTGCACCCGCGCCATTCTCTTAGCTGCCTGGCATTCTGCCTGCCCATAATCCCTTTTCCTCTTACCTGTGTGGACCCGGGGTCATCCCTAGCCTCTTCCCAGCCCTACCTTCTTCCTGGATGTTCACACAGCCTCCCTAGCCATCCTCACACTGGCTTCTCCATGCACCTGTAGGCGCCTGCTTTCTCTCCCTAGGATCTTGGTGATGGTGGTGCTGAGTGGGGGGGGGGTTCAAAACCTCTCCTGCTCTAGGTGGAGTTTCCCCCCATTCCCTCCGCAGACTTTCCTCTGGTCTCAATCCTCTCAGATTCTGCCACTATAAAATGAGGATAAGAATAGTGCCCAGCTGAGTGGTTAAGACAGAAGCTTCAGTAACCCAAGCCCAGCCCCTCCCTCCCTTCCTCCCTCCCTCCCTCCCTCTCTCCCTCCCTCCCTTCCTTCCTTCTTTCCTCCCTTCCTTCCTTTTTGGTTTTTTATCGAGACAGGGTTTCTCTGTGTAGCTCTGGCTGTCCGGGAACTCACCATGTAGACCAGGCTGGCCTCAAACTCAGATCCACCTGCCTCTGTCTCCCAAGTCCTGGGATTAGAGGTATATGCCACCACCGCTTTTATCCCCCCAGACCCTTTCTAGCTGTGTGACCACGGGCAAATGACGGAACCTCTGCCTCCACAACCATTGTGTCTAAGCACCCAGGAGGCTGAGATTGCTCCAAGTTTGAGGGAATCCTGTGGTGGTGGTGGGGGGGAGGGAGGGAGTCCAAAGGCTAGGGCAAGCAGGATCTATGAAGCACAGGGCTGTTGTGAAGATCCAATATTTTAACATTAACACGTGGAAGGCTCCTCCTGGCACCTTGCAAGCACTCAGTATATGGTAATGCCTTCTATTAATTGGTAGTATCTATTCCAGTAGCAGAAATAGGGAAGCCAAGAAAACTGGGGAGGAGCTCGATGCTGCAGGAGAGGGAATATTCTTTGAATGCAAAGAGAGGAAAATCCACTAGCCTAGGACAAGTTAGTTAACAGCAAGAATGCCTGCATTCCTAGAAGGCAGCTAGCTCAAGGCCATTGGGATACATGCATTGACCTGGGCAGACCTGGGTTCTGATCTCTGCTAGGATCCATGCTTTCTCCACATTTAAAATGGGGTCTGAACCTCGGCCTGGGGATCTCTGGGTGAACCAAAACACCCACCAGCAGTGTGCATTCCACCGCTGTGCTGTGTGTGTGTGTGTGTGTGTGTGTGTGTGTGCATCAATGATGACATCACACGCCTGGGCAGACCTAGATTGCTGTCCTTCTGAACACTGGACAGGCAGGTGGGCGGGCGGGCAGGCAGGCATGTTCTTGCACCGCCCTTACAGTGTGTTTTCCATTCCTGCTGTCTTTTTGAACTCCTCAACCTCCGGAGTTCACGTCTGTGTTCTCAGACACAGCAGCCCCACTGAGCTTTTGCAGTCAGTGGGAGAAAGGCCTCTGTTTTGCCCATCATCCCTTGCCCCCACCGTTCTGGCTCCACGCCCAGTCCTCATCTTCTTTATCACACCACACTGAAAAGCTAAGGAGCTCTGGGGGAGAGGATGTCCCCGCAAGGCCCAGGGCCTTTATCCGGTCTGCCTGGCTGGCTCTCGGCACCCACAGGTGAAAGGTGGGTGTCTCCATGCCACCTCTACATGGAACTAGGTATTTTTAGTATCCAGCTCTTGAGTGTTCTTGGACAAGATCCAACAGTCAATGCCCCTCCATTTAATCTAAGCTCCAGAAGAACTAAAGGCATAGCAACCAGGGACTGCACGCAGAACCTAGGCGAGGGACTCAGCCAGCAAGGAGGAAGATGGGCAGTGTGAGCATGCAGGAAGTAGACAGCAATGCTGAGCAAGCGCTATGGAAGAGGTCAGGGCAGGGATGGATGGACGGACGGAAGGACGGAAGGATGGCGTGGTGAGGAAACAGTTAGTGGCTCTGCTTGCTCCATGAGGACCTTAGTGGCAGCTGCTGCGGCTGGGGTATCCTAAGCCCTTCCACCTCTTAACTCATCAGAGCCTTGTCACAGCTTAGATGGAGACACCTATTCTCTCCATGGGACAAATGAGAACACTGATGCTCAGAGAGATCTAGGAAATTAATTCCAGGTGCCCAAAGCAAGCCTGCAGTAGACGACTGGTCTGATAGCCAGGAGAAAAATTCCAACCACTGTGCGAGAGGTTTCCCCAGGAGTTGTACCCTGAAAATGGAGGAAGGTGCAGGGTAGAGTTATGGTAACAGGAAGCTTCTTTAGGGGTGCTCTCTGGGCTATTTGAGGGACCTAGCAGGAGGTGTGGGGTTACTATTCAATAGATTCTGCCAGGCATAGTGGTTGACATCTATAATCCCAGAAATTGGGAACCTGAGGCAGGATTCAAGGCTAGCCTTGTCTACATAGTGGCTTTGAGGCCAGCCTGGGATGCATGAGACTCTGTCTCAAAAAGCAACAAATCCCCAAGATTCTTCATCTGCCTTGGGGCAGCCTTCCTCAGAAGTTAATGACACTGCCCCCTCCCCCATCCCATTCCGGTTTCTATCTTCATATGGTCACCTCCGGCCCACAGTCCAGCTATATTCTTCTCACCAGTTAGTGACACCAACCTATTAGGAACTACTATGCCGTGCGTTTTATTACCATCCAGGACGCTAAGGGAGCCAGGACCAAAGTGGCCTGCTTTCTTTGACACTATGTTCTTGCACCTACCATAGTGCGTATGTGGACAAGCTATTTGTCGCTATGTTGAGATTAAGCAACACCAACTCTCTGTCCTCCTCCAGGAGAACCGAGAAGAGACCGTGAGGGAAATCAGAGAATGTGTTACAGTGAATGAAAAGGAAAGCTCAGCTAGGTGTCAAGGCACATGCACCTCGGAGGTAAGAGGTGGGAAGACCAGGAGTTCGAGACTAGGCTCGGCTGCACAGCAAGCAAGGTTCAGCCTGGACTTTCTAGCACTCTGTCATAGAGTGCTAGAAAAATAAAATAAAAAATAAAAAACAAATTAAAATACAAGAAAATGAAAACAGCATGCCGATGCTGAGAAGATGCAGCTAATAAAGCAGTACCCAGAGGGAAATCTATCGCGGCAGATGTTTATATTGGTAAGTATTTGCCAAATGATAAATAAGGGGCTAGGAAGAATGCTCAGTGGGTGCTTACTGAATAGCCCTGACAAGCTGCGTTCAATCCCCTAAAGACACGTTTATTTAGGGAGGAGCGGTGCTCATGTGTAATCCAAGCACTCTCTTACCAAGATGGCAGACAGAGGAAGAACTGCTGAGAAACTCAAGGATTAGGCCAGTGCATGCCTCAGAGAGGAGGAAGGTGAGAAGCGACTACCCAAAAGTGGCCCTCTGACTTTCACATGCACATGCTAGCAAGCGCGCACCCATGCTCACACACACACACAGTCAAACACATGAGAGTCAGCTGACTAGAACCTCCTTAGAGAGGGGGCATTTAGCAGAGATGGAGCTCATAGGTCTCCCAGAAAAGCAATTCCGTGATCGGCAGTATCCTGCAAGCAGTAAAGTAAGGTGCCTTACCACAATGAAGGGGTCACTAAAGAGGGACGGAATTTATTATCCTGATTGGGAATGAGGCATTTCCTCCTTTCAGTGGACGGAACGGTTTGTTTTTATTTAAATGTTATTTACTCTGTATATGCTAAAGAGTGAGTGAGGGTGTGTGTGGCATTCAGAGGACAACTCTGGGGTTGTTAAGTAGGTTTCGGGGATTGAACTCAGTCACCAGGCTTGCCTGGCAAACACTTTACCTACTGAGCCATCTCACCAGTCCTATGCTTTAAGTCTTAAATGGCTCCCTCTTCTTAAAATATTTATTTTGTGTGTGTGTTCTCCCTGCATGTCGTCTGTCTGTGCACTGCCTACATGCCTAAGCGGAAGCCAGAAAAGGGTGTCAGATGCCCTGGATTTGGGTTACAGGTGGTGTGGGCCACCATGTGGGCGCTGGGTTCTCTGCAAGAGCAGCAAGCACTCCTAATTGTGGACCCGTCTCTCCAGCCCCAGGCGGCCTCTTTTCTGAGGTGGTGTTGTCCAGGAAGAGTTTATGAAACTATAATGGAAGAGACTCCCCCATGGCATGCACCAAACAGAGTTCCACATAAACACAGCAAGTTTTACCAGGGGTGAGGAGATGGTCCAGCGGACAGAGCACTTGCCATGCAAAACTGAAGAGCAGAGCTCGGATCCCCGGAACCCATGTGAAAGTTAGGTGGGTAAAACAGCTAGCTCTCTGCCATCCGGCACCTAAGAAGGCAGAGATGAGGGATCCTCACAGCAAGCTGGTTAGCTACGCTAGGCCGACTTGTGTGCCTCAGATCTAGTGGGAGTCAGAGCGGGAGCTATGGAACACAGCCACTGTCAACCTCTGGCCCCTACACAAGCATGCGCATGCATACATCACACAGGGGGGAAAGGGTTAACAGGCCATATCTATTACTCGACTCTTCTAAGTCCTCCTCCCAACCATGAGAATGGATGGCAGAACTGCTGAACCAGAAACCTGGGGGCGCAGCCGGGCAGTGGCGGTGTCCACCTTTATTCCCAGCACTCAGAGGGCAAAGCAGAGGGACTTCTGAGTTCAAGGCCAGCCTAGCCTACAGAGTGAGCTCCAAGACAGCCAGGATGACACAGAAAGAGGTTGTCTCAAAAACAAAAACACCCCCCTGAAAAAAAAAAACCACACTGAGGCAGAGACTGGAGGGGGGTCGCTAAGGTAAGTGTTGAAGAAAATGGCAGGGTTGCAGACTCCACACTCTTCCCTTCTGGCATTTTACTTTTCAAGGGCCCATATACTACTGTATGCTGGAGAGGGGACCTATCCCATCCTCTCCCCACCCCGTCTCTCAGTTTGACCCAAGTCCAGACCAGCCACTGGAGTTCACTGAATTCTAGAGTCCAGGGCTTGTCTCTTTACATGGCGTGTCCCACTCGAGAGTCCCGACTCCCTCAGAAGTATTGCCATCCCACTTAGCCAAGCTACGGGCCTCCTGCCGAAACCCTCGTGACCCTGCCTCAGTAAGATCCAGAGTCCTTCCAGCGACCCACACAGGCCCCCACGAGCTTGCAGCCGTTCTTCCAATGTGCTGGCTCTCTCTATTCCTGCTTTTCAGGACTGTAGCTTCTGCAGGCGAAATTAACGCCCCCCACTCTCCTCCCTCACCTCCTTCCTGTCTCTGTTCAATTGTTCCCTTCTCAATGGGGCTCTGAGTGGCCAATGCCACCTGTCCCCCCGACCTCACTGCCCAGCTAGCTTCATTTCCCGCTAGATCATTCCCGGGCGTCGAATGCACCCCATGAGTTCTGCTGTCCTGACCGTGTTTCTACTGGTCTCCCATGCCCAGGTCCCCCTTTTCCGTTTTCACACGTGTGGTCAGTCACACATGGGTGCATGTGCACCGAGACCTGATGCTAGGAGTGATCCTCCATCCCTCTTCCATGTTATTCACCGAGCAGGGTGTCTCACTCAAACTCGGAGCTCACAGATCTGGCCAGACTGTTCTGGGGATGCTATTTCTGCCTTCAGAGACCAGAACTCCAGGTGGACCTCCCAATTCACTGGCTTTCAGATGGGTTCTGGGAGTCTGACGTGACCCTCAGGCTTTTAAGGCGAGTCCTTTGACCACTAAGCCATCCATCGCCACAGCCTCAGAAACAAGACTTTGTTCTTAACTCTGTCCTCAGGACCTAGGACAGTACCTAGCTTGCTAATGGCTTTAAAAAAAAAAAAAAAAAAAACCATTTTGTGACATTTACATATTGTGTGTGAGTAAGTGTAGAGGTCAGAGGACAAGTTACAGAAGTCAGTCCTCTCCTGCCTTTGGGGACTGACCTCAGGTCATTAGGCTTGGGAGCAAGAGGTTTTTTTTTTCTCTATCTGCTGAGCCATCTCACTGGCCACTTGATAAGTACTACTGAGTAAGCTAAGGAACAAGGCTAGGCAAACAGGGTGAGGAAAGACCAGTCTAGGAAAATCCACAGCTCATACTCTTAATCATTCCACCTGCTAGGTAAGGAAGCTGTCAGAGTAGTTCCATGGTGGGCCACAGCAGTCTAGGACCAAACTTTCTGTTCTGTGGCTTACCTGGGGAGCAAGATGGCGTGACATAGCCCACACGTGGTCTTAGTAATAGCCCGGCCCCTGTAACTCTGTCCTCATATGTATTTTGATTTTGTGTGTGGTTTATGTTTGCGTGTGAGGGTGTGGAGGCCGGGGCCAATGTAGTGTGGCCTCCTCAACTGCCTTCCTCTTTCTTTCCTTCCTTCTTTGAGGAAGCTTTAGCTTTCAGTTAAATCTGAAGCTAGCCAGTGAGCTCCAGGAATCCTCCTATTGCCATCTCCCCAGTGCTGAGATTACAGGTGTGTGCCACTATGCCCAACTCTTTTTTTTTTTTTTTTTTTTTAAATGTAAATACTGGGAATCTGAATTCAGGACCAAACAGTTTACTGACTGAATCATGTCCCCTCGCCCCAAGTAGCCTCACTTCTAATGTCAGCCTTCTCAACTAGCACAGCCACTCCATGCGGACAGGAATCTTTCCCCATTTTATTGTCTGTATTAAGTAGATGCTCATTAAACAGGTGTCAAAGTGTTTATGAGGGGATAAGGAACAAGTGGACGCTGGAAGACTCTCACAAGCCTGGTAGAACCGTCAAAAGCCAGGCAATTTATCCCAAGGCTCTTTGGGGGCAAGACTTCTGTCCTTCAATTGGGCTCCAAATTCACGGCTGCTCTTCTACACATCACTGCTACCCCTGGAATTCTGCACCAGCTGTTCCCCGGATCTTTGAATGGCATGATTAAAAATCTTGTGTTTCAGCCTTCACCCCCGGGAACAGCTCACCAGGCTCTCAGAAAACCCACCGAGCAGCACTGTTTGTTGTTTCTGATCTGCCTATCAACTAGGGTGCCAACCCCTGTAAAACGAGGGAGGGTTAGTAGCGTCTCTCCCCCTCACAGCTGCACGCCCTGGGCCGAGGATGGTGGTCCTGGCTTAGCGAAGCAATAAGAACCTATGGGTCTTTTCTAGGAAGTTTGGGACCATGTCATGAGACTTGGCTAAAGATGGGGGGACAAGAGGTGCTGATGCCCCCCTAAAGGAACACTCTCTGCTAACTTTGCTTTGTTCTGGGACAGCAGAGGCCAGGATGAGGGGGGTGGGGGAGGTGGGGCGGAAGTGTTCCATGAGAACCTGATGCTGACTGGACACATGTTTCTCCCCTAAAAGGGGGGTGGAGGACTCTGGAGGGGGCTGATCCACTGGCGGGTGGGTCTGAAGAGGTCTTTTTGGAGGGGTTGCAAGAAAGGGTAGTTTTTGTTTTTTTGTTTTTTTTTTTTAAATCACTCGGCACAGGCCAGAATGGAAGGAAAATATTTTTTCTTTTGCACCACAAAGAGGGCACTGGGGATGGGTTCTGTGCGTGTGTGTGTGTGTGTGTGTGTGTGTGTGTGTGTGTGTGTGTGTGTGGTCAGACACAGTTGGGGGGTTAACTCTTATCACAAAGTACTAATGCAACACCCCACCCTGGGGACGATGCTACAGGGGATGGGGACCCCCTGCAGGCATTGCAACATGGAAAACATTTGGTTTTTCTTTTGCACCCACAAAGGGGGCACTAGGGATAGGGTGTGTGTGTGTGTGTGTGTATGTGTGTGTGTGTGGTCAGACACAGTTGGGGGGTTAACTCTTATCACAAAGTACTAATGCAACACCCCACCCTGGGGACGATGCTACAGGGGATGGGGACCCCCTGCAGGCATTGCAACATGGAAAATATTTGGTTTTCCTTTTGCACCCACAAAGGGGGCACTGGGGATAGTGTGTGTGTGTGTGTGTGTGTGTGTGTGTGTGTGTGTGGTCAGATACAGTTGGGATAACTCTTATCACAAAGTACTAATGCAACACCCCCACCCTGGGGACGATGCTACAGGGGATGGGACCCCCTGCAGGCATTGCAACATGGAAAACATTTGTTCTTTTGCACCCACAAAGGGGGCACTGGGGATGGGTTCTGTGTGTGTGTGTGTGTGTGTGTGTGTGTGTGTGTGTGTGTGTGGTCAGACACAGTTGGGGGATAACTCTTGCCACAAAGTACTAATGCAACACCCCCACCCTGGGGACGATGCTACAGGGGATGGGGACCCCCTGCAGGCATTGCAACATGGAACATATTTGTTCTTTTGCACCCACAAAGGGGGCACTGGGGATGGGTTCTGTGTGTGTGTGGTCAGACTCAGTTGGGGGATAACTCTTGCCACAAAGTACTAATGCAACACCCCCACCCTGGGGACGCTGCTACTGGGGGTTGGGGACCCCCTGCAGGCACTGCACCCCTGACGGCCATCGGGGGCGGCCCCGGTGGCGGCAGCTGGAGAGCGAGTGAGGCTTGGGGGGCAGGAGGAGCCGCGGGGGGCCCCGGCACTGGAGGGGTGCCCGCGGGCGGGAGCGCGCCGGTGGCGGGCGGGGAGGAGGAGGGCGGTCTCCGTGCGGAGCGGTCATGTGGGGGGAGCCGTGATGGGGGGGACCCCGTGCCTCGGGCCCGGCGGCGGAGCACTGGCGTTCCGGGGGCCGCGGCAGGCCAGGGAGACGCCCCCCCGCCCCCGGGGAGCCCGGGTCCCCCGGGGCCGCGCGCCCAGTCACTCACCGGCGCTGGGGTCTCCGCCGGGAGGACGCTGAGGAGGCGGAGGAGGCGCCGCCGCTCCGGGGAGACCCGAGGGCCCAACCGGAAGTGCCGCCCCTTTCTCCCCCCCCACACCACCACTCCCCGCCAGCCCCGCGCCGCCTGCCCGGAAGCGGAAGTCGCGCCGGCTTCCCCCGAAGCGCCGGCGTGGAGGATGGCGGCGGGGGGGGGGGGGGGAAACGGGGGGGGGCGGACAGGGCGTCTCTACGACGCGGGGGCAGGAAGGGGGGGGTGGGGTGGGGGACGCGGCCTAGGCCGCTTCCGGTGGGCGAAGGGAGCCTGCTGCTGCGCCTGCGCCGCCCACAGGCTGCCGACATCCGGTTGGGACCCGCCCGCGGCTCCCGGCGCTCTCACGCTCGGTCCCGCCCCGGAGGCCCCGCCCACCCCGGGGCCCGCCACCCCGGAGGGCTTGACATAAATGACAGGTGGGTTGGGCTCCTTTGGCCAAGAAGTGAGTTCTGTGCTCCTCCGCCCGCCGAGCCCGCGATTGTAAGTCCGCCCCCCCCACCCCCGCCGCCCGGCCCCCCCAAAACCATCTGTGTGTGTGTGTGTGTGTGTGTCTCTCTCCCTCCCTCTCCTCTCTCTCTTTTTCTCTCTCTCCTTTCTCTCCTCTCTGTCTCTCTCTGTCTCTCTCTGTCTCTCTCCCCCTCTCTCTCTCCTCTCTCCCTCCCTCCCTCTCTCCCCCCTCCTCTCTCTCCTCTCTCTCTCTGTCTGGCTCTCTGCCTCTCTCTGTCTCTCTGTCCTCTCTCTGTGTGTGTCTCTCTCTCCCACTCTCTCTCTCTGTCTCTCGCTCTCCATGTCTCTCTCTCCTGTCTCTCCTCTCTCTCTCCTCTCTCTCTCCCTCTCTCTCTACTCTCTCTCTATCTCTCTCTCCTCTCTCTCTCTCCCTCTCTCTCTACTCTCTCTCTCTATCTGTCTCCCTCCCTCTCTCTCTCTCTCCTCTCTCTCCTCTCTCTCTCCCTCCCTCTCTCCCCCTCTCCTCTCTCTCCTCTCTCTCTGTCTGGCTCTCTGCCTCTCTCTGTCTCTCTGTCCTCTCTCTGCCTCTCCTCTCTCTCTCTCTGTCTCTCTGTGTGTGTGTGTGTGTCTCTCTCCCTCCCCCTCTCTCTGTCTCTCGCTCTCTCCCTCTCTCTCTCCTCTCTCTCCCTCCCTCTCTCGTCTGTCGCTCTCCATCTGTCTCCTCTCTCTCCCTCCCTCTCTCTCTCTCTCTCTCTGTCTCTCTCTCTGTCTGTCTCTCTCTCTCTCTGTCTCTCTCTCTCTCTCTCTCTCTCTCTCTCTCTCTCTCTCACACACACACACACACAAAGCTGTGCGCCGCCTCTTGCATTGAAGAGCGATCACCTTTTACTTTCTCCTTTTTGAGGCCTGCTCTCACACCGCGGCTCAGGGTGGCCTCGAACCCCTGTGTAGGCCGCCCTGGCCTCCGATTTGCAGCAACCCTGCTGTCGGAGCCCTGGGGAACTCTGGGATTATGGAGGTGGCTGTCTTAATAGTTTTTCTACGTTCGCAGCTCCGCCCTGCACATCGGAAGCGCTCCTTTAAGTCAGTTATTACCAGCCGTGGGCATCAACCAGCACGATGCTCACACCCCACACTTCCTGAATAGAGAGCTTGGGAGGGGGGGTTAGAGATCCGAGTTGAAACACTTTTGATGCACGCCTCTCTCTTTTTTTGGGGGGGCGTTCGAGACAGGGTTTCCCTGTGTAGCTTTGGAGCCTATCCTGGCACTCTCTGTGTAGACCAGGCTGGTCTCGAACTCACAGAGATCCTCCCGCCTCTGCCTCCCGAGTGCTGGGATTAAAGGCGTGCGCCACCACCGCCCGGCATGCCTTACTTTCTTCGTCAGCCTATATTAAAAGATCTTTAACAACAACAGTCTTGAACACTGCTTCATTTTTTTTTTAAATACTTCTTTCTAGCCGCACCCTTTAGCTTGCTTTCTGCCAGCCAAGCCTAAAGCTCTGTGACCCTCAGCCCAGTTTGCAGCCTCCTTTCCTAAGCCGCAACCTAGTTTTTACTGCCCACGTTTTCGTTTTGCACCTCATCTTAGTCCCCGTCCTCCCCTGGAGCTCACATGTGTCTGTCTAAATTCTAAATCTAAATGGTCAGTTCCGCTCGCCCTCCTCACCCCACGCTCTAGCTAGATGCTCACTCAACCCAGGGCCTTGTGCTTTCAGGCTGCGTTTCCACTGAGTTTAAACTTCAAGCCCCACACCCCCTGCCCGATTTAGTTAGTTTTGTTTTTTTTTTTCTCCTTCCAAGTAGCAAGTCCTCTGGAGGAGGAATTGGAGCAAGAAGCGTCCCGGTGTAGACTTGCTGGGGATTTCAGCTAGGATGGAGGGCCCGGAATCACATGTGCATAGCAGGTTAAATGTTGTTGTGTCTGCTGGGGATCGGGTTGGGCAAAGGCTTGATGCAAGCCGCTGGTTCTTTGGCACCACGCTAAGGAGCTGTGTGAGATGGGCTTCTGTGCAGACACACACACACACACACACACACACACACAGACACACACACACAGACACACACACAGACACACACACCACACCACACATACACACACACACAGACACACACACACACACTCACACACACAGACACACACACACACACTCACACACACAGACACACACACACACTCACACACACAGACACGCACACACACACAGACACACACACACACTCACACACACACACACACATAGAGACAGACAGACACACACACACACACACATAGAGACAGACACACACACACACTCACACACACACACACATACAGACACACACACACACTCACACACACAGACACACACACACACTCACAGACACACACACACAAACACACTCACAGACACACACACAGACACACTCACACACACAGACACACACACACACAGACACAGAGACACACGCACACACACACAGACACACACACTCAGACACACACACACAGACACACACACTCACAGACACACTCACACACACACACAGACACACACACTCACAGACACACTCACACACACACAGACACACACACTCACAGACACACTCACACACACACAGACACACACACTCACAGACACACTCACACACACACAGACACACACACTCAGACACACACAGACACACACGCGCGCACACACACACACACAGACACACACACATACTCACACACACACACAGAGAGACACACGCACACACACACACACACTCACACACACACGCACGCGCACACACACACTCACAGACACACACATACTCACACACACTCACATACTCACACAGACACACACGCACACACACACACACTCACACACAGACACACAGACACACGCACACACACACACACGCGCGCACACACACACACACGCGCACACACACACACACTCACACACAGACACACAGACACACGCACACACGCGCGCACACACACACACGCGCGCACACACACACGCACACACAGACACACACATACACACACACTCACAGACTCACACACAGAGACACACACACACACGCGCACACACGCACGCACACACAGAGCACAGCGGGGTCAGCAGCAGAGGACCACCGAGAGGGACAGGCACCACGACTGAGCACGCGCTGGAAGTCAGGAGGCAGGGATTTATTTCCGCAGCCCGTGCCTCCCAGAGCCCGTCAGTCCGCAGGAGGGTGCTGCACGGCATCAGGACCCAGAGGTCTAGGCCCCTGCTTCTGACCCCCTTCCGTGATGGAAACATCACCAGAAATGAGGGTGTCTTGGCCTCCTTGCCCACGCCCAGCCGCAGCCGAACTCCCCGCTGTAAACCCAGGCAGGGGAGAAGCCGGCCCCTTTCCCTCGGGGCTCTCCTCCTGCACCCTTTCTGCAACGGGGACACCCTCCTCGTCGTCGTCGTCGTCATCCCACAGCGGCTGGGGCCTCGGGTTTGGGGGGCACAGGCGCACGGGCATCCCCACCAGCTCCGGGTGTTTGCGTTTGTAATGCCGCCGCAGGGTGTTGGCTTCGGTGAAGCGCACCCTGCACGAGGGGCACTGGTAGGGGCGCTCGCCCGAGTGGATGCGGTGGTGGTGCGCGAGCTCGCCCGCCTCGCGGAAGCGGCGGGGGCACAGCACGCACCGGAAGGGCCGCAGGCCGGCATGGATGTTGCAGTGCCGCCGCAGGTGGCTGGACCGCTTGAAGGTCTTGCCGCAATCTTTGCACTCGTGCGGCTTGAGCTCCGAGTGCGAGATGCTGTGGCGTTCCAGGTCGGAGAGGTAGGGGAAGGCTCTCAGGCACACGGGGCAGAAGTGTGGAGCCCGCCTGGGGCCGGAGCCCTGGGGCCCATCTGCGGCCGAGCCCTCGGGGACCGTGTAAGGGACTCCCTGGTCATCGATCAGCAGGAGGTCGCTGCTGCCACCGCCGCCGCCGCCCGCTGCTGCTGCTGCTGCCAACGGGGCTTCCTGCACGGATCTGGGGGGTCGGCCCCGCTTTCGAGGGAGGGAGGACTTGAGAGTCCGATTGGAGGTGGTGGCTCCCCCTGGTGGCCGGCCTCGGCGGCCCCGGGGAACTGGAGGAAGCCGGGCCCGAGGTTTTTCTTCCTCCCCAGACAAAGTGGAAGAAGGCGGAGCTGGGTCTGGGCTGGGGTTGTCCATTGAGCAGTGGGGAGCTGCAGTCTGGGTGCTGGAGCCGGCTAAGAGGAGAGAGGGCGCGGCGTCAGTGTGGTGAGGGTCTAAGCCCCCCCGTGCACCCCAATAACTCAGCTAAGTCTCTTGAGACCCACATAGCAAGGCAATTCTGTATACAGGTTGATAAGGCAATTCTGTATACAGGTTGATAAGGCCATTCTGTACACAGGTTGTTAAGACATATTGAATGCTCTCCAACTTGTATCCTGTGACTCCCTAACCCTACCTTTGAATCTAAGCTTTCTTTCACAGCAGTTTGAACGAAAATCACACACACACACACACACACACACACACACACACACACACACACACACACACAGGCTCCTACGTTTGAATGTAACAGTTCCATTAGTGGACCTGTCTGGGAAGGATCAGGAGGTGTGTTTGGCGTTGCAGGATATTTTGTACACTGTGTGAAGATGTGTCGTTGTGATTGGTTTAATAGAAAGCTGAAAATCCAATAGCCAGGCAGGAGAGGTTAGGCGGGACTTAATGGGGCAAGAGAGAAACTCGGGGTTAGAATCGAGCCTGGCAGGAGACGCCCGCGGGACTCTGAAGAAGTCCGAGGAGAGGCAGTACCGAGGAGAGGCAGCCGGACCATGGGAGCAGAACGTAGATTAATAGAAACAGGTTAAGGTGTAAGAGCTAGTTGGGGGAAAGACAAAGCTAAGGCCAAGCATTCATAATTAATAATAAGTCTCTGGGTGGTTATTTGTGAGCTGGCAGCCCAGAGGAAAGTCCGACTACAACGTGGCCTTGATAGAAGAGGTATTTCACCAGGAGTGAGTTTTGAGGTTTCAAAATCCTACAACCAGGCCAGTCTGCCTCTACCTGAAACTTATGGATCAAATGTGAGCTCTTAGCTGTTTCAGAACCATGTCAGCCTGTTGGCCACCAAGCTCCTTACCAAGATAATCATGGACTCACCCTCTAAAACTGTAAGCAAGCCCCAGATTAAATGCGTCCTTTATAAACTTGCGGTGGTTACGGTTTTTTGTTTGTTTGTTTGTTTGTTTTTGTTTTTCAAGACAGGGTTTCTCTGTGGCTTTGGAGGCTGTCCTGGAACTAGCTCTTGTAGACCAGGCTGGTCTCAAACTCACAGAGATCCCCTGCCTCTGCCTCCCAAGTGCTGGGATTAAAGGCGGTGGTTACGGTTTTTCATCACAGCAATAGGTAACTACTATAGCCTTTAAGGTCAAACCGAGCTAAAAAAAAAAAAAAAAAGAAGGCCGGGCGTTGGTGACACATTAATCCCAGCACTCGGGAGGCAGAGGGAGGTGGAGGCCAGCCTGGTCTAGAGTGAGTTCCAGGATAGGCTCCAAAGCTACACAGAGAAACCCTGTCTTGAAAAACAAAGCAAAACAAAAATCCAGCTAAGAATGTGGGCCTTGAAACAACCCATCAAACCCTGGGCCACAAAGGCTTCAACCACCCCAACCCCCCCCCCCAAGAGATGAGGAGGAGGTCTGAGAAGGGACGGGTCCCAGGCAAAATTTGCTGATGTGTGAGGGACACATATCCAAGGTGCTAAGAGTCTGGGCTTTGAAGTCAGACAATCAGCATTCAAATGCTGAATCTGTCCCCTCCTTTCTGTGTGGCATTAGCCAAGATCCTTACTTCTCTGGGCTCATTTATGTCCTCTGCAAGATGGAAATGAGGGTTTGCTCTTTTCTTTCTTTCTTTCTTTCTTTCTTTCTTTCTTTCTTTCTTTCTTTCTTCCTTACTTTGAGCTCATTTATGTCCTCTGCAAGATGGAAATAAGGGTTTGCTTGCTCTTTCTTTCTTTTTCTTTTTCTTTTTCTTTTCTTTTTTTTCTTTCCTTGTTGTTGTTGTTGTTGTTAACCCAGCAGGGCGGCATGGGTAGCTAAACCTCACATCAACCCTTTGAGGAAACACATTTTCTGTTTTGCAAACAGGGAAACCAAGGCACAGGAAAGCCAAGAGAGTTCCTTAAGTTCTTTCTTCGAGTAAGTGACAACGATGCCAAATGGGTCTCACTGACCTCGGTGGCCCAGGAAATGAGAAAGACCTAGGAAGACTAGGGGTGTGTGTGTGTGTGTGTGTGTGTGTGTGTGTGTAGGGGGGAATCTTGAGGTCTCCTAGTCCTGGGTTGGGATCCCATTCTTCCAATAATTAGCACGTGACTGCAAGTGGCTTTGCCTCAGTCAGTTCCCTTCTCTGTAAAGTCAATATACCGAGGTGTGGGGAGAACAACCGGAGTAAGGAAGCTTCAAAAAAAAAAAAAAAAAAAAAAAACTGTCCCTAGGACACTGCCTGGAATACAGAAAGCACCCCAAAACCCAGGCCCCTCATTTCCCAGTGCCCAGATCAGCTTGGGACCTGTAGGAATGGAGTGTCCTTGGGGAGCAGAGGGCTACAGGTGCAGCTAACAGCCAATGCAGGGGGGGGGGGCGAGGGTGGAGGGGGAGCCTGCACCCCTCTTTAAACTGGTGGCCTGGTTTTCACTGTTTTCTTTGTGCGTGGTGCTGGTTATCCAACTCGGGGGTGGGAGGCTCACTCACACTCGGCCTGAGCTACAACCCCAAACCTCGCACCCCCTTTTAAGAGGCACACAGCGTGAGGTCCACGCGGGAGCAACTTTTTCCGGGATCGCACGAACCCCGCACCAGGCGGGCGGGGAGAAGCTGTTGGAGAAGCTGCTGCGTTTCTGGAACGCACCTGGCCGAGTGACAAGAGGGATCCCTCGACCCTCCCCCACCACCCACGACCCGGTGGGACGTCGGCCTGCCAGCCCCGAGTGGCCCAGCCCGGGAGCGGGGCGGGCCCTCCGGGGTGCGGTGGCCAATAAGGCGGCGCGGGGACATCGGCGGCGGCAGGGGCTGCCAGGAGGGGGGTCGTGCGCGCGCGCGCGCGCGAGCGAGCGAGCGAGCGTGCGAGCCCGGACGGCTCCGCGGGGCGCAGGTCGGTGGGCGAGCGCGCGCGTGCAAGAAAGCGAGCGAGCGGGCGAGCGCGCTCGCACAAGCAGGTGCCGGGGGCGCGCGCGCCCGGACCCCCCTTCCTTCCCCCTCCTCCTCCTCCTCCTCCTCCTCCTCCCTCCTCCTCCTCCTCCGCCCCCCTCCCGCACCCGGGGGCCCCCCGCCTCTGGGTACCTCATTTGCATGCTGCCCCGGCTCGCGTGTGTCTGCGCGCCCGCGCGTGCGCGCCGGGGGCGACGGGCCGAAGCGTGGGAAGGGGCGGGGGGGGGTGTGAAAAAAGAGGGGGCCTGCCCCTAGGCGGCGGCGGCGCGGGGCGGGGCGGGGCGGGCGGGGCGAGCCGGGCCCGCCCCCTTGCTCCCTCCGCCCCTCCCCGCGCTGGCGGGGAACAAAGGGGACGCCGCGCTGCTGCTGCTTGCTGCTGCTAGCGCGCCTGCGCGCCAGCCGTCCCCGGGGTGTGTCCCCTCCCCCCGTCCCCCCCCCCCCCGGTCCCAGCCACCTGCAAAAAAAAAAAAAAAAAAAGAAAAATGCACTCCAACCCGGTGACCCCATCCAAGACAGGTACCGGAGAGACGGACGCGAAGCGGGAAATGGCTGCTGGGTGCCCCTAACGAACATGGCGCCCGTGGCTTCAGAGCCCGGTGGAGTTACAAAGGCAGGGACACAAGGTGGTGCTTGTGCGGGTACTGAACGCGGGCGATCATCGGGGCTGGCCTCCCGCCGGATGCAGCTCGCACACCTACCCAGCGGGAGCCCCGGGCTAGGGAGGAGAAGGGATCGCACGCGCGCCCGTTTGTGCAAAACCCCCCTTTGCAGCGTCGCCGCCGCCGCCGTGCGCGCCCCTTAGGCCCCGCCCCCTCTCCGTCTTGCCCTCAACCAACATGGCGCCTGTCTGGCTTCCTTTAACCTCCGGGGCTGGGAAAGGGAAGGGAATGGAGAAGGGCCGGGTAGGGGCGGGAAAGGGGGAGCCAAGGGGGAGGGAGGGGGGGGCGGCTGGCTGGGGAGAAGGGAGCCGAGGCGGAAGTGGAGGGGCCCCTCGGGTGGAAGTGACGCTGACCCCCGCTGCCCAAAATGTCGGCGCCCAGAGGGAGGTGTAAGTAATTAAGGAGGAGAGCGGGCAGGATGCTCGCCCGGGGTCCTGCCCGGGTCCCCACGACCTCCGCCACGCAAGGGCGAGCGGGTCCCGCCGAGGCCCCGGGCCGCCCCGGGCGCCCGAGGCCGCCCCTTGTAGGGACAGCGACAGGGGTACAAAGGGCGAGCATTCCGGGCCTGCTTGGAAAGATCGGGCGAGCAGGGCGGGCGGGCGGGGGGGGGGGGGGGAGCCCGTTCTGCAGCACCGCACACAGCGGGTGCGGGAGGGGCGGGCCTTGACGGTTGGGGCGGGGCCGGGAGGAGGCGGGGCCCGCTGGGGCGGGGCCGGGAGGAGGAGGATTTTTGTGAGTGTGAAAAGGGGAGAGCCTGGTTGGAGACTAGGAGGAGGTTTGTGCAAAGGGTGGGGCCTGGCGGAGGGGCGTGGACCGCGGGCCTCGGGGGAAGAGGAGGCCTAAGTTGGAAAAAAACTGAAGCAACTTGTTCAGGTCGGTGGGAAAGTGGGGTTCAGGGAGAGAGGGCAGGCCCGGGGTATGGAGGCGGAGTCTGCCCAAGGTGTGGCCCAGAGATAGGTGGAGGGCGTGGCGAGGGGGGGCCCACCCGGGTGTGCGATTTTTTGGGGGGAGTTTTAGGTCTTTATCCTAAAGGTCAAAAGCGGGCTAAGGAAAAGCGACAAGAACAAAATTGACAGGGGAAATAGGATAGGGAATAAAATGATAGGGAAACAGGATAGAAAAGTGTGAGTTGCTTGGAGGGAAAGTTGAGCTGGGTCTCGGTGAAGAGCTGACTTAGGGAAGTCAGGTTTTACTTGGAAGCGTGGAATAAAGGAACAAAGAGGAGCTTAAATATCCAAACCGCCGGGCTGATTCTTTTGCTGTGCGCCCGCTTTCCTGCGCGGACCACGATGCTGCGATTTTTACCTAAGCTCAGAGGCTGAGTCACTCGCTGTATGAGGTGGGCCCCGGTGGGCCCCGTGTCGCGGGTTTTATCCGGAGCTGCTCGACTAGTGTGATCTCCCTAGAGGCACGAGACGAACGTGCTCAGCCCCGGATCCTTCTTGCACTCTTTCACTGGTCTTCGAAAAAGAGCTGGAAGCAAGAAGTCTGGTCTGAGCCGGGCGTTGGTGGCATTGCATGCCTTTAGTCCCAGCACTCGGGAGGCAGAGGCAGGAGGATCTCTGTGAGTTCGAGACCAGCCTGGTCTCCAGAGCGAGCGCCAGGATAGGCTCCAAAGCTACACAGAGAAACCCTGTCTCGAAAAACCAAAAAATAAAAAATTAAAAAAAAATGTCCTTGTCTGTCCAGGAATACCGAATGGAGGGGAGGGGCTCAGGAAGAGGCAGCCCAGACTTAAGCCAGAGTAGCAGGGCCTTCATTTGTAGTGGGCAGGGCTTGGAGAGGACTCAGAGACCGCCTTCAGATTAGGAGGAGGAGGGTTTGTAGACAGGGAGGAATTTAAAGGGCAGTGGCTGTGGCCTGGTGGTGGGCGTGTCAGCGTTGGGAGGGTCTCCTAGAGGACACGAGTTTCTGAGCCCAGAGAGCTAAGGGAAGGCACGGCCAGTGGGGAGGCGACTCTTAACCTGCTTCTGCGTCTCTTTTCTACTCCAGAGAAAGCCCCAAACCACCACTGGGCCTGCCGCCATGGATGAGTCCTCGCTGCCTGTGGTTCCGGCCCCTATTGTTGCCCCGGGGCCAGCGCCATCTGCCACCACTCCCCGGGTCCCCTTTCACTGCAGCGAATGTGGCAAGAGCTTCCGCTACCGATCGGACCTGCGGCGCCACTTTGCTCGGCACACGGCGCTCAAGCCCCACGCGTGCCCTCGCTGCGGCAAGGGCTTCAAGCACAGCTTCAACCTAGCCAACCACCTGCGCTCACACACCGGCGAGCGGCCCTACCGATGCTCCGCCTGCCCTAAGGGATTCCGAGACTCCACTGGCCTGCTGCACCACCAGGTGAGTCCTGGGAGCCACACAGGGCGGAGACCCTGGGGCTGCATTGCACTTGGGGAAAGGCACACCCCTTCCCTAGCTTCCTCCTTCTCAGAGAAAATTTCACTTTGCTTTCTACCAAAAACCAAAGCATGAGCTCCAGGGAAGGCCTGCAGAGTGAGTCTGCCCCGCGGAATTGTGTCTCCGCCTCTCCTGCTGAAGCCTCTGTGGCCTTGTGTTTACAATTCTCTTCCTTGCCGTCTTGAAAGTAGGTTTATCCATGTGCACCCAACTCCTTTGTTCTGACCAGGAGTCAGATAGAGGGTAAAGAAAGTAGTTCTCTAAGGGAGAAGTTGGGAAGCAAATTAAAAAAAAAAAAAAATTCAGGGCATGGAGATACATCCTTATAATCCCAGTGATTGGGAGGAGACAGGAGGGTCAGTGAAGATGGAGTTTTTCTGTCCCACCTGCTCCCACAGCCATTTCAGCCCCAAATAAACACACGGACACCATATTAATTATAAAACTGTTTGGCCAATGGCTTAGGCTCCTTATTGGCTAGCTCTGTCTTTATTATTAATACGTTTCTGTTAGTCTGTGTATTGCCACAAGGCTGTGATTTCCCCATAATCCACCATGTTACTCCATTGGCAGCATGACGTCCTTCTCCGCCTTCCTCTCCTTAGCCCCACCTAGCTTCTGCCTCTCCTGACCAATCAGTATTTTATTCATCAACCAATAAGAGAAACATATATACAGAAGGACATCCCCCATCAGATCAGGAGTTCAAGATTATCCTCAGCCACGCAGTGAGTTTGAGGCCAGTTTAGGCTATGTGAGATGCCGTCACGAACAACGTAACAAAGATTAGTGTGTAGGGGTAAGTCGGGAGAGCTGCGGGTTACTGTAGACAAGAGGGCACGGTAATGTCTAATTGAGGCCTGAAGTGTGGGGCGTCCACTTGGGGAAAGCATTGTAGATGAAAACAACATGCAAATGCAAAGGCCGCAAGGTGCGAAGGACCTTGGTGTGTTCACAGGTATCACAATAACTTTTCCTGGTGAGACACAAGCTAACACACCAGCAAAAGACCAACATATAGTTGCAGCAAAGTTCGATTTCTCAAATCAGAGTTTAATCGGGTTTACTCAGAGAGCACAGTTAAGGGTTTACAGCAGTGTGTGTGACCCTCACAAAGGCCCATGCCATCATGGATGATGGTCTGGTGAATGCTGCATAGTGGAGTCCCACGGTCAGTTATCTTCCACTTCCTGATATTCTAATACCTCCCAAGGTCCCTTGCAGCTGGGGAGAGTCACAGCTGGACTCCCATGCAGCTGGGGAGAGTCACAGCTGGACTCCCATGCAGCTGGGGAGAGTCACAGCTGGACTCCCATGCAGCTGGGGAGAGTCACAGCTGGACTCCCTTGCAGCTGGGGAGAGTCACAGCTGGACTCCCTTGCAGCTGGGGAGAGTCACAGCTGGACTCCCTTGCAGCTGGGGAGAGTCACAGCTGGACTCCCTTGCAGCTGGGGAGAGTCACAGCTGGACTCCCTTGCAGCTGGGGAGAGTCACAGCTGGACTCCCATGCAGCTGGGGAGAGTCACAGCTGGACTCCCATGCAGCTGGGGAGAGTCACAGCTGGGCTCCCAGGAGCTGCCTTGGCTTCCTGGCTCAGGTGATCTCCAAAATAGAAAACAAACAAATAAAAGCAACCGTTATCATAACACATACACTGTTGGGGACCTGCCTGGTTGGGACAGGGTTCAGGGCACTGTGAAGTAGTCCATTTTGCAAAGGGAAAAAACTGAGTGTTCACGGAGAAGAGGGAGATGGGTTCTGAACTCAGGCCTATGGATGCCTAGCGCCCTGGCCATAGCTATGCTCTGTGGGAATCAGTTCCTAGATGAGCCGGTTGAAAAGGGAACAGTGTGTATACAGAGGCCGCCAGTGTCAGGGGCTAGGTCAGCACTGAGAGAGTGCCAGCTGGCCTGTAGCAGGGCTGTGGCTGGGGAGTTGGGGTCCCCTTTTGTAGGTTCCTACTCTCTTAGAGAAAAGAATTTAAAAGCAGAGTTAGACAGTGAGAATCATCTTATTAGAACTGGAAAGAAAAACCATAGGAAAGGCCAGCTGTCAATCTTGGCAGCTTTGGAGTGGGCTGTGGGCTGGAGAGGCATTAAGAGCAGCAGAGAAAGACACTCCTTTTAAGTTAGTCCAGTAGAGAAGGCAGGCTCATCAGTGAAGGTCTGGTAGCAGCTACGTGGGAGGGGCCTCTTCAGACACAGTGAAGAAGTCCAGAGTGTGAGGATTTGGACTGTATCCAGAGAAGGGACAGAAAGTAGAAAGGGAGCCGGGCGGTGGTGGCGCAGGCCCTTAATCCCAGCTCTCTGGAGACAGAGGCAGGCAGATCTCCAAGTTCGAGGCCAGCCTGGTCTACAGGGCAAGTTCCAGGGCAGTCAGAGCTGTCACACAGAGAAACCCTGTCGTGTTTGTGTGTGTGTGTGTGTGGGGGGGGGAGACAGACGGCCAGAAAAGAACTGAGAAAATCACACAGCCCAGGGAGGGCTTATGAAGAGGGTGTCCATCACCTCTTGAAGGAGATAATATTCCTCCCATCTCCTTAGCTGTTTCTTGACCAGGTAACTGGCAGGCCCAGTTGGATTAACTCTGAGGGAGAAATATGAGACAGTAATATGTAGTGTTTGAGGCAAGATAGAACATAGTGTTCTCACCCAGGACCCAAAGTAGAATTTAGATTCAGCTTTTAGATTTTTGTATTTATTAGGTGTGGGGTGTTTGGCTGGTGTGTACGGCTCTGTGCTACCGTATTCGTTCCCGGTGCTCCAGTAGGTAAAGAGAGATCATTGGATCCCCTAGAACTGGAGCTGCAGACAGCTGCGAGCTGCCACGTGGGTGCTGGGAATTGAACCCAGGTCCTTGGCAGGAGCAACAATTGCTCTTAACTGCTAAACCAATCTTTTGAGCTCCCCTATTCTTTCCATAAAATATTTTTTATTTCATTACTTGTTGATGTTTGGTTGATTGCTTTGTGACAGGGTTTCACGATGTAAGCCTGACCGGCCTCCAGCTCACAAGCTTGGCCCGCCTCTGCCCCCTGCCTCCCAAGTGCTGGAATTGCAGGCTGGAGCCAACATGCCCCACTCTTAATTTTATACAGGGTAGGACGTGCCACATGTCACCTTACAAGAGCTGGTTCTCTCTCTCTCTCCACCAGATGGACCCCAGGGATCAAACTCGGGTCGCCAGGCTTAGATGCAAGTACCTTTACCCCGCCAAACCATGTTGCTAACCCAGATTCAATTCTTTTGGCGAGGAGGAGGCCGCTTTTCTGTCACGGGCCCCGCTGAAGCCCAACTTACCTCTTCATAATGGTGTTTTAACTTTTCACGAGGGGCACTTGTGAAGCTTCCCTTGTTACTCAGTGGCCTCCACGCCTGCTGACACCTGTCTGGTCACCTAGCAGGAGGAGAGCAGGTGAAAGCTAGATCATGGTGGAGGCTGAGAGCTTGGGTCAGGTGTCCCGGGATGCTGAGCCCTGCCTCTGTGCTCTTGCTCCCAGGTCGTCCACACTGGTGAGAAGCCCTACTGCTGTTTGGTGTGCGAGCTCCGCTTCTCCTCTCGCTCCAGCCTGGGCCGCCACCTCAAGCGGCAGCACCGGGGAGTCCTCCCGTCTCCCCTGCAGCCAAGCCCCGGCCTGCCTGCCCTGAACCCCCCCTGCTCAGTGTGCTGCAACGTGGGCCCCTGCTCGGTGTGTGGAGGTGGCGGGGCCGGCGGTGGAGATGGCCTGGAGGGAGCGGGAGCCACCAGCTGGGGACTGGCGGAGGCGGCGGCCGCGGCGGCGGCCTCGCTGCCCCCGTTTGCGTGCGGCGCCTGTGCCCGGCGCTTTGACCACGGCCGGGAGCTGGCTGCCCACTGGGCCGCGCACACCGACGTGAAGCCCTTCAAGTGCCCACGCTGCGAGCGCGACTTCAACGCGCCCGCGCTGCTGGAACGCCACAAGCTGACGCACGACCTGCAGGGGGGCAGTGCGCCCCCGACGCAGGTCTGGGCCTCCTCCTCCTCCTCCTCTTCCTCCTCCTCCTCTGGCGGCAGCGGGGGTCCGGAGGTGGCGGGAGAGGGCGATGGTGACACAGCGGAGGCGGGGGACGCCCCGCCAACCTGGGACGCCGGGCTGCTCCTGAGCCCCACCGGGGCGAGCATTGGGGCAAGCATGCCCAAGCTGGAGGCCCTGCTCCCCGAGGAGGGCGAGGGTGCGGGGAGCGGCCAGGCTGCAGCCGGGGCGGCCGAGGCGACCTCGGAAGACACGCTGTACCAGTGCGACTGCGGGACCTTCTTCGCCTCTGCGCCCGCCCTGGCCAGCCACCTGGAGGCGCACTCGGGCCCGGCCACCTTCGGCTGCGGGCACTGCGGGGCGCTGTATGCAGCGCTGGCCGCCCTGGAGGAGCATCGGCGCGCCAGCCACGGGGAGGGCAGCGGGGAGGCGGCCCCTGACGGCGAGGGCGAGCCGGCGCTCGGAGGCCCGGGGCCCGGCTCCTCCAGCCGCGGCAAGAAAATCTTCGGCTGTTCCGAGTGCGAGAAGCTGTTTCGCTCGCCTCGCGACCTGGAACGGCACGTGCTGGTCCACACAGGGGAGAAGCCCTTCCCGTGCCTGGAGTGTGGCAAGTTCTTCCGCCACGAGTGCTACCTCAAGCGCCACCGGCTGCTGCATGGCACGGAGCGGCCCTTCCCGTGCCACATCTGCGGCAAGGGCTTCATCACGCTCAGCAATCTCTCCAGGCACCTGAAGCTGCACAGGGGCATGGACTGAGGAGCCAGGCCACCCCCCAGGCCCCCCAGAGCCAGAGCAGAAGAGGAGGGCCCTTGCCTGGACAAATGGTGCCACCCAGAACCCACACAGGACCACGGCGAAGCATCTTTCAGCAAAGGGGTCCAAGGACATAATTGTTGGGGACTGAAATCTACAGAGACTCTCTCGACCTTCAGACCCCTGGAATGCAGGCAGGCTCAGATCAACTGGGGACCTAGGGATGAAAAAAACGGGTCTCCACTAACACCTCTCAGCAGATAACATGTGGGCACCCCCACGGTCCTAACACCCACTTCCTGAGAGCCATCATTCCCAACGACCTCCATCTGGGGGACGGGGGAGGGGGGGCAACATCTTGGAATCTTCAGGAGCCCCTCCAGATGGCCACTGGTAGCCCCAGAGAATGATTATAGCCAGATCTGCCTTTCCCCCATTTTACTTCCTATGCCGAAAGAGGACCAGGGTAGCGGTCCTCACCTCCAGTTAACCTACTCTCAGATTAGGTCTCCCTTCGTGCAGAGTGGTCCGACCCTACCTGTCGATCCCCGTCCTGAACACTAGATTAGGCTAGCCCAAAGCCTCCATCCCTGCCCTATAGGTTGGGCTGAGCCGGATGCACATACTCCTGAGCACTTGGAACAGGCCGGTGCAGGTCGTGGCCTGCTCCGCTCTCCTTAGAGTAATAGGGCAGACGTTTCCCTACGCCGTAGAGCGCAGTCCTCCGTCCACGGTTGTCCCAGCCCTGTGACCTGGTGGAGGTGGTAGGCTGGGGTTTCCCTCCCCGTCAGCTGTAGTACCTGTCGGTCTTTCCATTGCTACTGCCTTGTCTCTGTGTTCCAACCCCAAGAGGAAAGGGGGACTTGGCTAGGGGTCTCTTCCCCCATGAGCCTCAACCTCACCCCCTGGTCTCCCCAATATCTCTGGGACTCCAATAAACCTCATTCTGTCAATCACTACTGTCTTGTTTGCTTGTCTTGGGTTTCAGGGTGGTGGGGACTCTCTCCCTTTTATGTTCCCCAGGACCTAGAAAGCCGGCCCAACAGTTAAAAATGCATACCGCCGGGGGACCAGAGTCCAGTCCCTAGCACCATCAGCTTGCTCATAACCAACCACCTGTAACCAAGCTCCAGAGGATCCAGTATCCTCTTGGGGCCTCCGTGAGCATTGCACAAACCCACGGACATATACAAATCATTTCTTTTTAATCGTCACTAGGTACCTACCAGTCCTTGAGGTCAGAGAGTCGAGAGTCCCTGGATTTATTTATAAGCACTTAATGGTTGGTAGGGTGTGTGGGTGGTGTTGGGGTGATGACTCAAGCTCCCACTCCGCCCTGAGCATAGGCAATTAATGAGTAGAGGGAGGGAGAGAGAGAGAGACACTTTACTCAGTGGTGTGGCTACTGGTAAGTTGCCTGCACTCGTGTAACTACTCAGATCCTCAAACCCTCTCAAGGAGACTGGGTACATCTTTAAGTCCTTCAGATCACAGACAGTTTATATCTCACCTAAGTGACCCCATCTAGAAATCAAGAACCGCCCCCCCCCCGCGTGCGTGCGTGTGTGTGTGTGTGTGTGTGTGTGTGCGCGCACACACACACACACACACACACACACACACACACACACACACAGAGGACATGTCCCTTGGAATTCAAGCAGTCTCGTGAAGAGGAGCCAGGTCTTAGACTCCGCTTTCTGCAGACGAGCGTGAACTCTAGACCACCTGGGATAGGACCAGCCCATCAGAGAAGAAAAGAGGGCCGCTCACGCATGCTCCTTGGCGTTCCCGTGCTAAGCATTCTAAACTCTAGGTCAGAGACCCTACATTGAACAAAGCAGAAAATGCTGGCCCTCCTAGAGCTTACCATATTCTGGTGTGTGGGCAGCGCACAGAGAGAGGGAGGGAGGGAGGAGTCACGCGAAGACAGGAATTTCAGATGTCAATGAGGAGCCTTGACAGAAAGTGGTGGCAGCTGCTTGGAGTGCAAGCCCGCTACTGAGGAAGTCAAGGCAGGAGACACAGAAGTGCAACGCCAGCCAACCCGGATGGCTTAGAACCCAAGTCAATAATAAAAGGTTGTGCAGGGGAGATAGCTCGGTTGGTGAAGTGCTTAACTCAGAGGCATGAGGGCCTGACTCTAATCTCCAGAAGTCACATGTCCAGGTGTGATGAAGCTAGAGAAATAGAGGATCCCTGGGGTTCACTGTTCAGTCAGTCTAGCCTGATTCGTGAGGTCCAGGCCAAAGAGACAGCCTATCTCAAAGGAAATGGACACACACTGTCATGGATGGCACCCTTCTGGTTGTCCTCTGGCTTACACACACACACACACACACACACACACACACACACACACACACGTGATGCACACGCACGTGCATGCACGTGCGCGCACAGACACAGTTTGGAGCAAAAGATTGAAAGGAGCTGGGTATGGAGTTCAAGGGTAGAATACCTAGAATTTACCAGTGAGGAGCTGGGGCAGGGGTGGATGAGTGGTAGAGCACCGGCCTAAAATGCATCCGAGTGGCTGGGGTGTGGCTTAGTGATAGAGCTCTTGCCTAGAATTCCCCAGTGAGGGAGGGGCTGGGGGCGTGGCTCAGTGGTAGAGCCCCTGCCTAGAATCCCCCAGTGAGGGGCTGGGGGGTGTGGCTCAGTGGTAGAGCCCCTGCCTAGAATCCCCCAGTGAGGGGCTGGGGGCGTGGCTCAGTGGTAGAGCCCCTGCCTAGAATCCCCCAGTGAGGGGCTGGGGGCGTGGCTCAGTGGTAGAGCCCCTGCCTAGAATCCCCCAGTGAGGGGCTGGGGGCGTGGCTCAGTGGTAGAACCCCTGCCTAGCAACATCCTAAATTCAGCTCCTGACACTCACACGCGCACACACACAGTGAATAGCCAGAGCACACCATCGTAGATAGGATGGCCCGGGGGGCTTCTCTGCAGAGGCAGCATTAGCCTGGTCCTCGAAGGGGATACCTAGATAGGTAAAGGAGGAGAAAGCATCCAGGAAAGGAGGGAAAGAGTGGCTGGCTCCCACATTCTCCATCTCATCCCTGTGCTAAGTGACCCTTCTGTGCCAGACATTATAAAAGCTGTGGGAACTCCGCAGTGAACAAAACAGATAGTCCCAATCATCCCGGACTGTATTTACTTCTATTCAGTTTTGAGACAGGGTCTCACCGTGTAGCCTTGGTTGGCCTGGAGCTCACCGTGGAGACCAGGTTGGTTCTGAATTCGCAGGGATACAGCTGCCTCCGTCATCCGAATGCTGGGATTAAACACACATAGGATGCAGATAAGCCACAAAGACGCAGAACCAGCGCTCTCCCCCACTCTCCTTGCTCCATTCCTTCCCCCTCCAACAGCCAGAGGGCGGGAAAATGGCATGTGTTATCTGCACTCAGAGCCTGGCTTTGCATCTTTGCACTGTCCGTGATCACAGCCGAATGCCCAGCTTGGACCACCCAGCTCTGTATCTCGTCTCTACTCTCTGACCCCCTCCTATCGCTCTCACACGGAATTATGGAGCCCGCGATGGCTGGCTGGGTGATGGCACATGCCACCTGTCCTAGTTAGGGTTTCTATTGCTGAAGAGACACCATGACCACAGCAACTCTTTTTGGGGGGGGGGCTGTTTCAAGACAGGGTTTCTTTCTATTCTCCTGCCACCACCTCCCAAATGACAAGATAACAGACATATGCCACATGCCTGGGGGATAACACTTTTCTGCAAAACTCAGCTGCTTAGAGAAGTTAAATGTAGGAGGAGGCACGTAGGAAGTTTCTGTGACTGCTGGTAGCTAGCAGTGTCCTATATCTTAGTCTGGGGATCATCCATCCATTCATTCATTCATTCACTAATGTGGGCGTGGTAAGTTCATATACACATATGTCTGTGCGAATGTGTGACCCTGCGTGTGCTTCTCCCTGTGGAGACCAGAGGTTAATTGGAGGTGTCCTGTGCAATCACACTATACCTTACTTCATTTTTTACTACAGTGTATACGTGTGTGTATGCTTGTGTGTGTGCATGTGTGCTTTCGTCTATGTGTGTTTTTGTGTGCATGCTTGTGAGTATGTGTGCATGTGTTTGTGCTCGTGTGTATGTGTGTATGTGTGTGTTTGTGTGTGTGTGTGTGTGTGGATGTGTGCGTGTGTGGATGTGTTTGTGTGTGCATGTGTGCTTTTGTGTGTATGCTTATGTGTGTGTGCACGTGCCTTTGTGTGCTTGTGTGTGCGTGTGTGCACATGCTATGATGGGCATGGAGGGCAGAAGGCATCTTTCAGGAGTTCTTTCTCTCGAACCATGTGGTCACCAGACTAGCAGCCAGCCCCTTTACCCACTGTGCCATCTCATCAGCGCCCTACCTTAGTATTTGAGACGGTACTTGGCTAGGCTAGAATCTTGCTGCACCCACCTGCTTCTACGGGTGCTGGGGATCCGAACTCAGATCCTCATGCTTGCAAAGCAGCCGCTTTACCTAAGGAACCATTCCCCCAGCCCTAGATTTTTGTTTTGTTTTGTTTTGCTTTTATTTTACAGTGCACAAGGCTAATACGTGTTCTACCAACCAGCCGGGGTTCCTTCTAAAACAATTTTGCTCAATCGTTCATTCGCATTATGGGCTTTTTATCTCTGAGTCTTATGTATCACATGGAAGAAAAGCTTTGAGAGGTAGTCAGGGGGAAAATAAAACTCCTTTTGGCCAACAATTGCCAACTTGAGAAAGTTCCATCCCTGGGGAACAAAGTCATTCCCCAGAGATGCTAGACTTCAGTGGTGTTCTCAGTGTTGGGGCCAGAGATGGCTCTGTGGGTAAAGGTAACCTGCTGCCTACCCTGACAACCCTGGGACCCACCTGGTGAAGAGAAAGAGAGGACTCTTGCAAGTTGTCCTCTGGTCTCCACGTATGCACCGTGGTATATGCATGCTACCCCCCCCAAATAATAAGTAAGCAAGTAAAAATGAAGAGGTATTTTCTAGGGTTGGGGAGATGGTTTATGGTTAAGAGCACTTGGTGCCTTTGCAGAGGGCCAGCACCCACATGGAGGCGTACTTTATCTGTAACTGGCGCCCTCTTCTGGCCTCCGTGGGAAACAGGCTCACATGCAGTGCACAGACATTCATGCAGGCAAAACACCTATCTTCATGAAATAAATAAGTTTTATTTAGTATATATAACGCATATGTACACATACATACATACATACATACATACAGTATTCTCCACTCAGCAATGGAGGTCCAGAAGCAAGACTTACTCTTTCTGAGTGAAGTAAATTTGGTGGTACCAGTACTTGGGAGGCAGAGGCAGTAGTATCCAGAGTTCAAGGATGGCCCAGGCTAAAGGAGGCCCTGGGTCAAAAACACAAGAATAGAACCAAAAAGTCCAAGTTGGAGAAACAGGGCCTGCCCCTCTGGATGCTGCCCCCTGAAGAAAAGACAAGTCCTGACAGGAGGCCAAGGAAACTGAGCACCCAGAAGGTCACCAGGGTTGTCGAAGAGACAGAAACCACCTGTAGCTGGTTTGAATCTGGGGGACGTGGCGGGTGGGCTAAGGAAGCCGTGGCTTCCACCCACCTTGCCTCCGCCACAGCCTTTGTAATTCAGGGAAGACAGTGAAGAGAGAAATGGATCCATTTCCTGAGTGGTAGCACAGGCTCGTAATGCCAGCCAGCATTGGAGACGCTGAGTCAGGAGGATCCTTGTGAGTTCCAGGCAAACCTGATATTCATAGCAAGACTCTACCTAAAAACAAAACAAAGCCTGACAGTGGTCTTTAATCCCAGCAGGCAGAGGCAGGTGGGATCTCTGTGAGTTCGAGGCCAGCCTGGTCTAAGAGCAAGCTCCGGGATAGGCTCCAAACACAGAGAAACCCTGTCCTCGAAGAAAAAAGAATCATGCTATTCCCAAGCACACCCATGCTCAGAGCTGGCTGCCAAACCTGCCTCAGTGTGTCCCAAGTTTTACAGTTGTAGTGATGGCGCCGGGAGAGGTGGACCCTCTGCCTCTCCAAAGCATCAGTTACTGTAAGGATGCCAGCAACTCCCAAGCTTCTCTGTCCTTATCTGACTCCTTCTAGCGCCCCACTCCTCAACCATTCTAGGTCCTCATTCTTCTGAGAGGGTCTCAGGTTGGACTCCTTCTGATCCACCTGCCTCCAACTCCCAAGTGCTGGGTTGAGGACACCAAGACTGGTTTGTGCTAGGATCAAACTGCAAGCTAGACTGGTACGCTACCAACAGAGCTACATCACCAACCCCCTTCGTCTCTTTTTACCTGCCCACAAACGGATGGTACTAAGAGCAGTATGGTTCCCAGACGGCACTGGCCATCCCAAGTGATTCCCAAATACTCTAAGATCTGTTAGAAGTAAGTACAATATTGAAAAACAAGGGTCAGTTTGGCCAGATGGCTCAGCAGATAAAGACACTTGCTGCCAAGCCTGATGACCTGAGTTCAATCCTTGGGACCAACACGGCGGAAGAGGAACTGGTCACTGCAAGGGTCCCCTGACGTCGACGTTCATACCTTAGCACACGTGCACTCCCAACCCCCACTTATCAATAAATACATGTAACAAAATCATCATCATCATTGGTTTCCCAAGACAGGGTTTCTCTGTGTAGCCCTGGCTGTCCTGGCACTCGCTCTGGAGACCAGGCTGCCCTCGAACTCACAGAGATCCACCTGCCCCTGCCTCCTGAGTGCTGTCATTAAAGGCCTGTGCCACCATGCCTGGCCCGACAAAATTTTTATTTATTTTTACTTTTTTGGGTTTTCGAGACGAGGTTTCTCTGTGTAAGACAAACTTATTTTTAAAGAAGAAAATTGGGGCTGGGGAGATGGCTTAGAGGTTAAGAGCTTTTACTGCTCTTCTCGAAGGCTCAAGTTCAATTCCCAGCGTTAACTTTCCTCCCCTCTCCCCAACCTCCCCCACGAGATCTGCTGCCCTCTTCTGGCCTCCTTGAGCACTGCACAAGCGTGCGCACACACGCCAACTCACGTATAAATAAACATAAAAGATTTAAGTAGTAATAATGATTCTGTTTTAAGAAAGATAGTCGAGGATCATTTTAGATAGCACACACCGGCCATACACACATCTCTGGCAATGTCTGCGGCAGGGAAAACATCACAGGAACCATTCCAAAGGAAGGGCATCGCAAACAAAGAGCAAAGACGGCGGGGCGGGGCAGCAAAGGAGGCAGGAGGCGGGAAATTAAGAGAGGGAATGCTGGGCCTTGTTGTGCCTGACCTCGGTAAGCCTAGCATTCTGGACACTGAGGCAGGAGGACCACGAGTTTTAAGGCCAACCTGAGCTATACAGCTAGGCTCGGCTCCCCATCCGGCCCCTCCCATCACCAGAAATTAGGTGAGGGGCCAGCAGAACCTTATAGGGGCGGGGAAGGGCTGGTTTTTATTGTCGAGCATGAAGAGGAGCCCCAGGTGTTGTTCAACTCAAAAAATGAGGTGCGGTGGAGCCAGCCAGACCTCTCAGCAAGCAAAGGAGCTTGGCTTCCACACAGACCCACCCGAGCTCCATCTCTGCAACCCACAGGGCAGAAGAGAACCGACATCTCCCCCCCCCCCCCGCTGCAGGCTGTCCTCTGATCTCTGCCTGCGCGCACACACTTTCTTGTCTGTTTGTTTTTATTCCGTTTGTTTAAGTGGGGAGCTGTAATGTGTGGGGCTGGAGTCTAGGCTGGGAGCCGAGGAGCCAGGGAGAAAGTCACTGTGTAAGAATGGAGTGTGTCCCTCAGTCAGCGCCTTCCCCAGCAGAGGGTACCTTCCCAGCCACCTGGACCAGCTCACTGCCAACCCCCGGCCTCCGTCTCCCTCCCCACCACCAATGCGGCCCGCCTCCACGCGGGTCCCACGGGAATGTCTCTAAAACGCTAATCCCATCATATGACTTCTCCTGCTTAAAATTTCCTCAATGGCTCCTCAGTTCCCTCCCAAGAACCCCAAGCCCCCGGACGAGGAGCTCGCCACAGTCCTTGCACCGGGGTCAGGCTTCTCTGGGACAGCTCTGTCCACCACGGATGGCCTCTCCAGATCCCACCCCCAAGTGACAAGTCCCCTTGTTCTCTCCTCTTTGAAATTCTTCCTGTTTACCCGTTTCTAAATTTGTTGCTTTTCTTTCTTTCCTCAACGCCCCCCCCCACTTTGTTGTTTGCTCATTTGTTTGAGACTAGGGCTCATGGAGTAAAAGCTGACCTCCAACTCCTTGTATTATTATTGTATGGGATCTTTGTTTTGTTTTGTTTTTGGAGACAGGGTTTCTCTGTGTAGCTTTGGAGGCTGTTCTGGAACTGGCTCTTGTAGACCAGGCTGGTCTGGAACTCACAGAGATCCAATTGCCTCTGCCTCCCGAGTGCTGGGATTAAAGGCGGGCGCCACCAACGCAGGGTTTATTGTATGGAATCTTCATTGCCCACCTCCTAAGTGGTAGGATTGCAAGTATGAACCACCATGTCTTCTTTCTTTCTTTCCTTCTTTTTTCATCATTTTTTTCTCCTCCTTCCTCTCTCCCTCTTCCCTCTTTAAAAAAAAAAAAAGATCTATTTTTTATTTTCTGTCTTTTGCCTGCGGGTATGTCTGTCCACCACCCCGCCCCCCACCCCATGCCCCGAGCATGCTCGGTGCTCTGGAAGCCAGAAAGGAGTTCTAGATCCCCCTAGGAACTGGAGTTTTATAGAAGGGCTGTGAGCTGCTTTGCGGGTGCTGAGAACCCAATGACGGTCAGTTCTCAAACAAGAGCAGTCGGTGATTTTTAACCACCTAGACATCTTTCTAGTCCCCAAGCGCATAGGGAGACTGAGTACAGGCAGCTCTTGTGGCGTTCTCCTCATTACTACATTACCTAGCGTCTTCGTTTTGTTTTGTTTTTTGAGGACATACAAGATTCCACTGGGTCTGGATTTTATTCCTCAGATATCTTCCTGAGATTTTCAGCCATCCACAGTGATGAGTTCAAAACTGCGGCAGTGAACTGCCTAGTGAGATGGCTCAGTCAGTACCTGTTACTTGTACCCAAGTCTGACAACCTGAGTCCAGTCCCAGGGCCCACATCATAGGAGAGAATTGACCCCCAAAAGTTGCCCTCTGACCTCCATACATGTTCCAGGGTGTGTTTACATGTAAGTGTGTTTGTGTGTCTGTGCATACACTCTCAGAAGACAGAAGAGGGTGTTAGAGCTGAAGTTACAGGGGATTGTGTGGCCCTTGACTTGGGTGCTGGGAACCGCAACAAACACTCTCATCCACTGAACCATCTTTTCAGTCCTACGCCTTTGTTATTTATATATATATATATATATATATATATATATATATGTGTGTGTGTGTGTGTGTGTGTGTGTGTGTGTGTGTGTGTGCGCGTGCGTGCGTGCGTGTGTGTGTGTGTGTGTGTGTGTGTGTGTGTGTGTGTGTTGGAGGTCAGAGGACAACCCCCAGAAATCAATTCTCTCTTTCCACTCTGTGGGGCTTCAACATCCAACTCAGGTCAACAGCCACAGGGCAGTGGCCTTTACGTCTTGCCAGCCTCAAATATCTACATATACAGTTTTCTCTTTTTAAAGTAAAACAAAAATGTAGCAATGAACCTGGCATAAAAATAACATTGCGTGATTCTGGTCTCTGAAGTGGAAATTCCTGGAATTGCTAAGCTGTTAAAGCTCTCCAAACTTGTACTCGCCTCAGACTGTTTACCCACACTCTTGCCAACAATGTTTGGCATGAATTTAACCACCACCACCACCACCACCACCACCACCACCACCACCAGCCCCCCAAAATAAAACAATGCAACACAGGTAGATTCCTACAACGGGTCTTTTTCTCTGTCACATAAACTTTGAGATGCGGTTCTGGCACCTCCAGGTTCAATGAAACACGACTGCCGAGGAAGACTAGAGGAATGCCATTCACTCCAATTGAAAGACAGCTAGGTCACTGTCTCCCCCCATCCTCTGTACCCCACAACACTTTGCCCGAATTTTGACGCTTATCAATCCAGCACCAAGGACAGAGCCAGCCCACAGTAGGTGCTCTGATAAATCTGGTCGGGTTGCGCTCCAGGGGCTTACCATAGAGGGGGAAACTGAGGCTCAGAGAAGAGAGAATTGGTTGCCCGGGCAACCAAGGGAAAGCAGGAGACAGGCTCTATTCTGGAGTGCGGCGGGTACACTCTCTGAAGCTTGTGTCACTCAGTGCTCCGTTCATCTCCATCTCTGCCTCCTCCAAGCCTCCTTCAGACTCAGCAGCCCAGCACAGTGCCTGGCACCGGCAGGGCTTGATAAATAAATAAATGTCTGTTTGTCTGTTGAAAAGAATGAATGAAGATGTGTTATCTGTTGGGAAATGGAGGGAAGGGTAGTAAGCCGGATCCAGAGTCCCAGGCTTGCAGCCCCCTCTTCCCTCTGAGGGTCCAAAAGACAGGCCCTTCAGCCCCTTCCACTCTCAGGGTTCAGGAGCCGCACCGCCCTCCCTCTCTGCCCCCCAAGGTCCCTGTCCCTCCGCTTCCGGCTTCTCAGCCAGTCTTTCCTCTCCTAGCCTCCGACCAAACACCGGGTTTCCGGGGGGAAGGCTTAGGCGGTAACACCGAGCCCAGCCTCCTCCTCCTCCTCCTCCTCCTCCTCCTCCTCCTCCACCCCCCCACACGCTCAGCCCCCCCCCCCCTTCGCCACCACTGTCCGCGATCGCCCGGCAGCAGGGAAGGAAGAAAGGAGCGCAGGAGGCGGAGGTAAGACCGGCGCCCAGAGACTGGGGCGAGCCCCGGGCCCTGCGCCGAGCAATCCGCAAGGCCCCGACCCGCCGCCCCGGTTCTGCGGATCATAGCCACCCGGAACAGATAGCCCCCTATTGGACCTAGGGCCCCCGACAGCCTGCAGGCTCCACGCCCTCCCCCGGCACCACGCCCGGCCAGGGGTCTGGCCACGGCTGTCCCCACCCTGGGGGATCTTTGCAGCCCGTCTCCCAGCCCCCTCCTCTCCCTTGTCTCGGGAGTCAGAGCCCCCTACCCAGCTCCTTCCTCCACCCAGACTCAGGGGTGCGTCTACCTGCGAGAGTCGAGTTCGCCTCTCCTGTTAGGTCTGAGACCCAGGAGTTCCAGCCTTCAGTCTTCCTGCCCGAGACGCAGGAATCCAGGGCTCAGGGCTCCTCCAAGCGCAGGAGCGCAGACCCCAGCCCTCCTCCCTCGGACCCTGGTCCCTCCCAGCCCCTGACTTGTGGGTACCTTCACTGCATTCCCAGGGTCTCTGGGCTGAATCCCACCCCACTTGGGCCCCGAGGGTGGGCTGGTCCCATCCCCATCCCACTGAGATGTTCAAGCCCCCCGGGCCCTAGAGCAAACTCAGTTGGCTGACTTTGTCTCCCTGTCTCCTGTGTATTGTCCTGTCCTCCCGTCTGTCCCCCGCCTCGGATGTCTGTGTTCTTCTCTCTGTGTCTCTCTTCCTGCCATTATTACTCCGGGACCTTGTCGCTCTTCCCTACTCCACAATTCTCTCCTCCCCTTTACCGTCTCTGACCCCCACCCCCACCCACCCCCCTTGGGCCTCTGCTCCTCTCTGCCTCCTCGCCACCTTCCGCTCTTGCTTCTCACCTGTCTCCTCTTGGGAACTGAGGACCGACCCTCCTCTGTCTCTCCTCCTCTTCACCCCACCCCGCATCCCTCATCTCTCTTCCCACCCCCTGCCTCTCCCCCCTCCCCCCTCCCCACAGGCATGGACCCACAGCCCCCTCCACCTGCCCAGGGCAGCCCACCTCACCGTGGCCGAGGCCGTGGCCGTGGCCGCGGTCGAGGCCGTGGCCGTGGCCGTGGCCGAGGGGGTACTGGAGCCCCCAGGGCACCCCTGCCCTGCCCGACCTGTGGTCGCCTCTTCCGCTTCCCTTACTACTTGTCCCGACACCGGTTGAGCCACTCGGGCCTCCGGCCCCACGCCTGCCCCCTGTGTCCCAAAGCTTTCCGAAGGCCTGCCCACCTGTCCCGCCACCTTCGCGGCCACGGGCCCCAGCCCCCGCTGCGCTGCGCTGCGTGTCCACGCACCTTCCCGGAGCCGGCCCAGCTCAGGCGCCACCTGGCCCAGGAGCACGCGGGGGGCGAGGTGGACGTGTCCACGCAGAGAGCCGTGAAGGAGGAGCCCGAGGCCAGCTGGGGTCCACAGGACGAGGGTGTGGAGCAGCCCTCCACGGCCGCGGCTGGGGGTGCCGAGGAGGTGGTGGCGGCGGCGGCGGCAGCAGCAGCAGAGTGGCCCGAGACGTGGCCCTCTGGGGACCCGGCCCCCCTGGCTGCCCCCACGAGTACCGATCCTCGGGAATCGGAGGCCAAGGAGGCCGAGGCCGGGGCCGCGGAGCTAAGGGCAGAGTTGGCCCTGGCCGCGGGGCGACAGGAAGAGAAACAGGTCCTCCTCCAGGCCGACTGGACGCTGCTGTGTCTCCGCTGTCGCGAAGCCTTCGCCACCAAGGGGGAACTCAAGGCGCACCCGTGTCTGCGCCCTGAGGGCGAGCAGGAGGGCGAAGGGGGACCCCCGCCCCGCCCCAAGCGACACCAGTGTTCTATTTGCCTCAAGGCTTTCGCCAGGCCCTGGTCCCTGTCGCGTCACCGCCTAGTCCACTCCACCGATCGGCCTTTCGTGTGTCCAGACTGCGGCCTGGCCTTCCGCCTGGCCTCCTACCTCCGCCAGCATCGCCGCGTCCACGGCCCTCTCAGCCTGCTGGCCCCACTGCCCGGGGCCGGTAAGAAGGACGACAAGTCCTCAGGTGGACGGAACTCAGGGAGAGGGCCTGAGGGGGGCGAAGGGGCAGAATGTGGGGGTGCATCGGAAGGGGGTGAAGGCGGGCAGAACGGAGGAGATGCCACCCCAGCCCGGCCCCCGGCGGGGGAGCCACGCTTCTGGTGCCCCGAGTGTGGCAAAGGTTTTCGACGCCGGGCACACCTGCGTCAACACGGGGTCACCCACTCTGGGGCCCGACCTTTCCAATGCGTGCGCTGCCAGCGGGAGTTCAAGCGACTGGCAGACCTGGCCCGCCACGCACAAGTCCACGCGGGGGGTCCCGCCCCGCATCCGTGCCCTCGATGCCCACGCCGCTTCTCCCGCGCCTACAGCCTCCTGCGCCACCAGCGCTGCCACCGCGCAGAGCTGGAACGGGCGGAGCTGGAGAGGGCCACCGCGTTGCAGGCGCTGCAGTCCCAGGCCGCACAGTCGCCCCAAACTCCGCTTAAGCAGGAGACAGAAGGGCTCCCTCTGTCCATTGCACACATCAAGGAAGAGCCGCCCTCACCCGGTACCCCACCACAGTCCCCGCGGGCTCCCCCTGTCTTTCTCAGCGCCTCCTGTTTTGACAGCCAAGACCATTCAGCCTTCGAGATGGAAGACGAGGAGGTGGACAGCAAGGCCCATCTCCGCGGATTGGGGGGCTTGGCCTCCTGACCTTCATACCCACCCTCCGCCCCTCCAGTTGAGTTCCCGGTTTGCAGTAAGGAAAAGGAAGCTGGAAGAGATACCTCCTCTGCCTACCCCTGAGCCCCGGGTCATTCACCTCCCCTTTTGCCTACCCCTCTAGACCCCTGATGCTGGTTAGGAAACACTCACCCCAACACGTGTCTTAAGTAAAGGCAGGACAAGGCGGAGGGTACTTGGCCAGAAGGATAGAGACTGGTGGGTTGGCCGCAGCCTGCCCGTCCCCCGTTGCAAACACTGGACACCATCACCTCTTTGGAACTGCCAGACCCTGGGGGTTCCCAGGGAGAAAGGTCTGTCCCCCGTTCCTCTGTCTCTGTGAATAAATGTGAGTTTGTGCAACCCGAGAGTGAGGCTGTCTGTGGAGGTGGGGCTTGGGGCGAGTCAGAACGAGGATGCTCACACACCAGATCCCAGGAGGGTGTTCCATAATGAAGACGCCAGAAGTCCGTGATGGAGACGGAGGTTGAGGGTGCTGAGAAGCCACGCCTTGTTGACGGCACTCAGGAATCCCCTGCAAATCAGCACGGTTTTTGCTGTTTCCATTTCTCTAGGGTAGATTTCTAGACACAGGATTACCTGTGTGGGAAGTCTACAACCCTTTTTCTGAGAGAGTATTAGATGTTTCTCAAAGTTCCTGTTAAACAATCGTGAACATGACAGTAGTCTCCATTTTCCTGGGGAAACCCCGAGAACCAGATAATGATCTGAGTTGGGCCTGGCGGTACATAGCTGCAATCCCAGCATTTAGGGGGTGGAGGTGGTCAGAAGAAGCCTGAGACTTAGCCAGAGTCACACAGCAGCAAGTGACACAGCCAGATATGGCCCCAGACACTGTGGTTCCATAGCCCATGCTCCTAGCCCCTATTCATGGAGCCCCTACGTTGTACGGGGCGTTGCCCTGGGTGCTCTTCATTCTTTTGTTTGTTTTTCGAGACAGGGTTTCTCTGTGTGGCTTTGGAGCCTATCCTGGCACTCGCTGTGGAGACCAGGCTGGCCTCGAACTCACAGTGATACGCCTGCCTCTGTCTCCCGAGTGCTGGGATTAAAGGCGTGCGCCACCAACGCCTGGCTGCTCTTTGTTCTTCTGCTAATGAAACGCACAATCCTTTCTCACAGTGTGGCTTCCATTCTAGTGGGAGGACATGACCAAGAAGATGAAGCACCCTTGGGGTCGGGGAGGTGGCTCAGACGGTAAAGGCACTTGCAGCTGGGCCTGAGGACCCGAGTGAGACCCAAATGACGGGAGGAGGAAACTGACTCCTGCAAGCTTCCCTCTGACCTCGACGTGCTAACCATGATGTGTGGGCACGTGTGCGCACACACACACTCACAAACACACACAGAATAAATAAATGTAAAAATTGCCTTATTAGGAAAAGATGGAGGAAGACGATACAGGACAGGGAGGGTGGGGAGCACAGGCCCTTAGTGGCGGTATTGAAGGAACCAGTCACTGCGGGTGTGTCTCAGAGGGAAAGCACAGCTGTACAGAGGTTCAGAGGTATAGCTGTGGCGGGCGTGGTCAAGGAGCAGAGAGAGCAGCTTGACTGCAGAGGAAGAGGTGTGGAAGGAGCAGGTGGCAGCTGCAGAGAAGCATCGGTGTGGTTAAGAGCACTTGCTGATTTTGCAACAGACCCTAGTTCAGTTGCCAGCCCGCAACCACCCATAACTCCAGTTCCAGGGTATTCAATGCCTTCTTCTGACCCCCACAGGCACCGGACACACGTGGTTCACATACATGCACACAGGCAAAACATTCATACTATGAATAAATCTAAAAAACGAAAGAGTGGAAGGAAGGGGCAAAATCTGGGAGATGACGGAAGGGTTGATATGGACACTTTTCAATCTTTTAGCCCAAGTAAAGTGGGGTGGTGGGATGCTTCGTGCGGAAGCCAGAAGGATTTGGCTTGCTTTCTTCTGTTTACCATGGTTTGGTGAAGATTTTTAAACACATGAAAGGATACATGCTAGTCTCCTAGAGTCCAAAATTAGTACTTTTCCATGTCTGCTGCTGCTTCTTTTTTTTTAAGATTTTATTTATTTATTTATTATGTATACAACATTCTGCTTCCATGTCTATCTGCACACCAGAAGAGGGCACCAGATCTCATAACGGATGATTGTGAGCCACCATGTGGTTGCTGGGAATTGAACTCAGGACCTCTGGAAGAGCAGTCAGTGCTCTTAACCACTGAGCCATCTCTCCAGCCCCTCCATGTCTGCTTCTTAATAAATCAATCTGTCTATGATCATCTATCCGTAACCTATGCATCCACCATCACCCAGTCATTCTTCTACCCAAATGTTCATTATCCATCTGTCATTATCTGTTCATCAGTTATCCGTTCATTCATAATCATCTTGTTGCCCATTTACACCTATCTGTCACGCACCCAGTTACCCAGCTCTCCATCATCTAATCTGTTATCCATTCATCCATGTGATGTCTATTCTTGCATTCATCATTCATCCATCCCTCAACATCCTTCATCCCTCTGTCATCTATTATCCATCTGTCCATCCATCCATCCATCCATCCACCCACCCATCCATCCGTCCATCCATCCGTCCATGCCCCGACCTACGGGGTACCACGCGAGCTCACACCCGCATGTGCTGCAGTCACCAAAGAACCTAGAATGATAGGGACAGGGGGGACAAAGAACGACAGCAAGACAGGTTTCTGATCAAGCTGCCAATTTTTATTTTTCACAGGGACCTGATATAGGGGTACCAAGCGGGGAGCTTGGCAGGAAGGGAGAGGTCGTTTGAGGCTACTTGCCTGATAACCAGGCTGAGGAATGTCCCTGTGCATGAGTCCTTGAGGGTGCAGGAGGTTAGCAAGGTCACACACAGGATGCAGGTGTTAGATAGTGGGCTAGAAAGGGTTGCTAGGTAACCTGACCATGAAATGTATCTTTCCTTCTATAAGCTACTTCATGAGCCCAGACATTATGTATCAGGGAAGAAGGGATTAAAGGCAGCTGTTCTTCTAACGACAGTGTTTTATACTGGCAGCTTCTGCACAAGTCTCTTATAGGTCTAAGGTTACTTTTGCCATGACCCCCAACACATCCATCCATCCATCCATCCATCCATCCATCCATCCATCTGCCCCAAACCCATCATCTAGTCATCATTCACCCATCTGTTATCGATTTATTCATCCATTCCCCTGTCATCCACTTATGTCTATCCATCATCCATTCATCTGTCTATCATCATCCATCCACATATTTTTTTTTACTTAAAACCTTATTTTAGAGCAACTTGAAATCGTGGTGGTTTGAATCAGAAGGGTCACAATACTCTCATATATTTGAATACTTAGTCTCCAGTTGGTGGAACTGTTTGGGAAGGATCCGGAGATGTGACCCTGTTGGAGGAGGTGTGTCACTGGGAGTGGGCTTTGAAGTCTCAAAAGCCCATGCCATACCCAGTGTGGGTTAGGATGCTAGCTCTCAGCTACTGCTCCGGCACTATGCCTGCCTGCCTGCCTGCTGCCATGCTCTGCTCCACAATGGTCATGGACTCCAACTGTCTGAAACCATGAGCCCCAAGTAAACACTATGTTGCCTTGATCACGGGGTCTTATCAGCACAGCAGAAAAGTGACTTAGCAGTGTTAAAATATAGCGTTCTCATGCATCTATCTTTTAAAGAAAGGTTCATTTTAAAGCCACTTGCAAGTATCATTTCACTACAAACACTTAGGCATGTACATCATAGCAAGTAACCAAGCTTCTTGTCCTGAGAAAAATTTAAATACAGGGAAACGCACATGTTTTGTCTGACAAAGTTTGATAAAGACACGTAGCTAAACAGAGTAAAGCCCTCTCTGATGTGAAGACTCCCCCTGGCTTCCTTGGGAATAGAGAAACAAACGTGTGTGCTCCCCCACCCCAAGTAGCCCAGACTACATTCCAACTAGTGATCCTCCTGCCTCAGTCTCCCAAGTTCGAGGATTACAGGTGTGTACCACCATGGTTAACTGATTTGCTTTACTTATTTTCCTTCATTCCTTTTCAATTTTTTTATACTTACTTACATATAGTGTACGTATGTATGCATGTGTGCCCAAGTATATGGGCACGTGTACCCCAGCGTGTGTGGCGATCAGAGGACAACTTGCAAGAGTCAGTTCTCTCTTTCACCCAGCCATGGGCATCTCAGAGGTTGAACTCAAATCATGGGGCTTGGCTCCAAGTGCCTTTACGGCTGAGCCATCTCACTGCTTCTCACTACTCTTTCAGACCTAGAGCCTCGAACAGAACCCTACTGCTGAGAAACATCTCCAGCCCTTTGCTGCTGGATTCTCGGCCAAAACTCTACCATTGAGCTATATTCCCAGCTCTCTCACTTCAAAACAATACTTTATTTTTTTAAATTTATTTATTTATTATGTATATGACATTCTGCTTCCATGTATATCTGCACACCAGAAGAGGGCGCCAGATCTCATTACAGATGGTTGTGAGCCACCATGTGGTTGCTGGGAATTGAACTCAGGACCTTGGGAAGAACAGGCAGTGCTCTTAACTGCTGAGCCATCTCTCCAGCCCCCTTAACTTCATTTTTATTTTGGGTATACGTGCCTCTCTGTGTGTGAGTATGTGGTTGTGGTTGCCCAGGGGTCCAGGAGAGGGCGCTGGATCCCTGAGGCTGGAGTGACAGGTGGTTTTGCCCCTTCCTTCCTGTTTGTCTCTCTGTCTCTGTCGCCTGTTTGCCTCGCCATCTGCTTCTCTCCTTAAAACCCATTTTTTTGTATCTGTTTCTCCTCCCCCCTCCTCTTCTCTTCTTCCTGTCTCTCTTTCCTATCTCCTTATCTCTATATAACTCCCATCTTCTTGGAGAGCAACAGTGTTCTTTTGTTTTGTTTTGTTTTTGACACAGGGTTTCTCTGTGTAGCTTTGGAGCCTGTCCCGGAACTTGCTCTGTGGACCAGGCTGGTCTCGAACTCACAGAGATCCGCCTGCCTCTGCCTCCCGAGTGCTGGGATTAAAGGCGTGTGCCACCAACGCCCGGGGCAACAAGTGTTCTTAACTGCTAAGCCATCTTTGCAGACTCTTTTCGTTATTTATATCAAGACCAAATCTCTAATCTTCCCAGACTGGCCATGATCTTTGGGCCGTGTCTTCCTCACAAGGCCCAATCTCTACTCTGTTTTCTTTTATTTGGTGACAGAGTACCATGTAACCAAGGCTACCCTTGAATTCCTCATGCTCATGCTCTACCTCCCAGACTTAGATTACAGGCATATGCCACCTCACCGGGACCTTTGTTTTGTTTTTGTTCTGTTTTGTGTTTCAGACAAGGTCTTCCCATATAGCCCAGGCTGGTCTCTAACTCCATCCTCCTAATTCAGCCACCTGAATACTGGAATCATACACTGTCCCAACCATGGTGGCCTAGCTTCTATTCTTCTTAAACAAGTCACTGAACAAGGAGTGGCAATTAAGCTCCTCGAAGAGATGGAAAATTCTAGAACAACCCTTTGTCTCTTGGTAGAAGGAAGCGTTGTCCCTTCTCCCCATGCCCTGTTTTAATTATTCGTTTGATCATTTCCGTGCATCAGGTTGCCTCGACAGCGTTGCTTTATAGGATGGATGGTGTGTGTTTTATAGCTAGGGTGATGTGTTATAGGTTGAGTGACACCCATCCGACTCCCTGTTATTTATTTCGTTAGAGCTTGCCTGTTGTGATGTGGGTGCAAACAGGAAAACTGACTCCAGAGATCCAGACCCGGACACACCCCTCTCCCGGGAAGCAGAGGCTGCAGGAACTGTAACTTGCCAGGTCCCTAGCGGGAGAGCTGTGCTTCTTCCCGGATGGCTCTGGAATGCGGCTGGGCAGCACCGCCAGCCTCTCCAAGCCTTATCTGCCACCGCCCAGACGGTGCCAGGCGGGGAACTGACTGGGCAAATACTCAGCGGCCACCCTCGGCTCCCACCCGGCACGGCGTGGAGGAGAGGGGAAACCAGGGAGAAAGGAGGAGGGGGATGTGAGGAGAAGTGGACAATGAGAGAGAGAGAGAGAGAGAGAGAGAGAGAGAGAGAGAGAGAGAGAGAGAGAGAATGTGAGAAGTGGACAATGATGGAGAGAGAGAGAGAGAGAGAGAGAGAGAGAGAGAGAGAGAGAGGAGATGGTGCAGAGATGCAAAGATTCAGAGAAAAGGAGAGGGACAGATATGAAGAAGAGAGAGAGAGAGAGAGAGAGAGAGGCTGAGGCAGACAGACACTGAGATGGAGAGATAAGGAGAAAGCCAGGAAGAGACAAAGTTGGAGAGAGGTATAAACACACACAGAGACAGACAGACAGACAGACAGACAGACAGACAAACAGACAGACAGACAGACAGACGGGGAAATATGAGACGAGGCAGGACAGGAGGAGATAAAAGCGAAAGAGAGAGAGAGGGAGAGAGAGACGAACTCTGATTGCTCCCTCTAGGACTGTAGACACAGCTGCTCTCCCTGGTCACTGTCGTGTAAACTTCCGGGGACAGGGACCTCACTTTGTCTGCGTCTACTGCCTGTGTCCATTCCTGGCGCAGCCCAGCTCTCACCTCATACGTTTGATGGGCAGTTGTCTGCTTGGAGCAGCCCTACTCTTCCCTCCAGGCCTCCCTGTAAATGTTAAATGCTCTCACCTCCACCTACGACCCACCCCTGGCCTCTGCTGCCCCCCCGCCCCCCGCGTGACAGAAATGTAAGCTGACCCCTGGGATCTCTGAATTCATTTATTCATCTTTCCCAGGTGCAGTGGTAGGGGGACCTGGCAGGTGACACTAACCAGCTTCCCTGAAGCCCAGGGAGATGGCTGTCAGTGGGCGTGGCCTCATCAGATGAAATCCTGAAAGGATTCATCTGTGGCGGGAGGAGGATTCCTCCCGTGGGAGGCTCTTTGCTGTTGACCTTGGAGGTGCACACAGCATGCCGCAGAGCAAGGGAGACAGATGGCCTCTGAAACCGAGAGCAGGTCCTTCCCGTAGCCAGCAAGGTACGGGGACACTAAAACCTCAGTCCTAGGGTCACACGGAATTGGGTACCACCCCAATCTGAATGAGCTCTGAGCATCACCCAGCCCAACCCACATCTGAGTTCAGTCTTGGGAAGCCTGCTGCTGTCCCGGATTCTTGACCCACAGAAAGAGCCCGCTCCCTCGTGGGCGCCGTTTCAGGGTACGGCGTGAAATAATGAACCGTCTTCCAAGCAGGTGGGTTAGCTCCGCGCCCTCTCTGTGCATCTCATCTCTCGGTTGCTGTCTCTCCCCAACACTCTGTTTCTGCTTCTTTGTCTTTCTCTGCCTCTATGTCTCTCCCTGCGTCTCTCTTTGCATCTGTTGCTCTCTCTCTCCCTCCCTCTCTTTCTCTGTTTCTCCCTGTATCTCTCCCTGTCTCTCATTGTCTTTATCTCTCTATCATTGTCTCTCTGTCTCTGTGCCTTTCTTTTTCTCCCTGTCACCATCTCTCCATGACTCTCTATCTGTCTCTGTTTCTGCATCACCTACCGTCATGTCTGCCACATCCTGTCAGGGTTTAGAGGTCATTCACGTAACTTATTAACTGTGACACCTGGCCGAGGTGTAGGTAGGAATTCTCTCTCTTTGATTCCAATCTGCCCACTCATTCCTTTTCTTAAGCCATTGTGACAAACCACAAACAGGAGCTTGAAACAACAGAGACTGAGCATCGCACTGTCCTGGGGGGTACAGAGGTCTGAGCTCACCACTCAGACGGTTGAGCCCACACAAGGTCTCTTCCATCTCCTTTCCCTGGAAACCTTTAGGGTCCCCTTGTAGCCACATCCGCTCGGCCTCCATGGACATACAGAATCTCCCTGTACCTCTTTGTCTACACGCGACCATCTTCCCGTAAGGGCAGTTGTCATTTTGATGAAGGGTCCATTGTAGTTTTGTTTCCTGTTGTGGTAAAAGCACCCTGATGAAAGCAACTTCATGGAGAAAAGTTTGGCTCACAGTTCCTGGTTACAGTCCATCGTTGCAGCAGCTAGTCCACAGTCAGGAGCCGAGAGTGGTGAATTAATGCCCATATTCACTTCACTCTCTCTGCACTTATACAATCCGGTATACCCTGCGCAGAGGATGGTGCCACCCACAGTGGACAGGTTTTCCCAGTTCAGGGAATAGGATCCAGGTAATCTTCACAGAAATGCTCATAAGCCAACCTCATTTCCCCCAGAAGATCCCAGACTGTGTCAAATTGACAGAATGAAACAGGATTGGAGTACACCCCACTGGTAAAAGTGAAGACTACTATAGCCATCCCATTTGTAAAAGACACCACGTTCTGAGCTGCCAAGAATTAGGACTCCAATGCTTTCTTTTCTTCTTTTTTCTTGGTGTGTGTGTGTGTGTGTGTGTGTGTGTGTGTGTGTGTGTGATGATGTGTATTCACGTGTGTTCACGGGTCAAAAAATGAACTTGATCATCACTGAAAATAGTTTTTATCAATTTTATTTATTTATTGTGTGTTGGTGCTGTGTCATGGTACATGTGGAGGTCACAGGCAACCTGCAAGAGCCATTTTTTTCTTCCATCAGGTGGGGCCTGGGGGTTGAACTCAGATCATTAGGATAGATGGCAAGGCTCTTTACCATCGGGCCATCTTGCTAGTTCTAAAGATAATACTTTTATATGCAGAAGGGGGTTTAAAACTTTGAAATGAAGCCAGCAGATGTGGTGGTGACCACCTTTGATCCCAGCACTGGGGAGACAGGCAGATCTCTGTGAGTTCAAGGCCAGCCTGGTCTATAGAGGTAGTTTCAGGGTAACTAGGGTTATACACAGAGAAACCCTGTCTTGGAAAAACAAAAACAAAGCAACAACAACAACAAACACTTTGATGTATATATTTTTCTTATTGGTTGATGAATAAAAACCTGTGTGACTAGTGGCGGGGTAGGAACGATAGGCAGGGCTACCAGAGGAGGAGAATTCTGGCAAGTGTAGGCAGACAGGAGTCGCAATGATAGCCCAGAAGAGATGAGGTGCAAGGCGTTCTCTGGTAAGCCAAGACCACAAAGAAATACATAGATTAATAGAAATGGATTAATAATTAAGACAGAGTGCCGGGCGGTGGTGGCGCACGCCTTTAATCCCAGCACTCAGGAGGCAGAGGCAGGTGGATCTCTGTGAGTTCAAGACCAGCCTGGTCTACAAGAGCTAGTTCCAGGACAGCCTCCAAAGCCACAGAGAAACCCTGTCTCGAAAAACCAATAATAATAATAATAATAATAATAATAATAATAATAATAATAATACAGAGATAGCCAGTAAGAAGCCCAAGACTCCGACCAACAGTTTTATAATTAATTTAAGTATTGTGGTTTATTTGGGGGCTCTCAAGGGCAGCGGGACCCCGCCTGGACAAAGAACCTTTCGTAACACTTTGAAATTAGGCTGGAAGGTGTAGCTCAGTTGGTGGAATACTAGTCTGGTATGCCTGAAACGCTGGGTTGGATCACCTGCCCTGCATAACTTAGATGCGATGATCCCAGCACTCAGGAGGTAGAGGGAGAAGGATTTGAAGTTCAGGCTTATCCTTGGCTACATAGTGTTTTAGAGGCTAGCTCGGCCTACATGAGACTGTGTCTCAAAAAATAAATGAGGCTGACAGAGTGACTCTCTTGGTTAGATTTTTGTCAACTCTATACAATCTGGAGTCTGTAGGATATTTTTTGATTAATGAGGCATGTAGGAGGGCCCAACTCACTGTGGGGGTAATGCCTTGGGCTGGATAACAAAGCAGGCTGAAGCCAGGCGGTGGTGGCGCACACCTTTAATCCCAGTGCTCGGGAGACAGGGGCAGGCGGATCTCTGTGAGTTCGAGGCCAGCCTGGTCTCCAGAGCGAGTGCCAGGATAGGCTCCAAAGCTACACAGAGAAACCCTGTCTCGAAAAACAAGAAAGAAAGAAAGAAAGAAAGAAAGAAAGAAAGAAAGAAAGAGGGAGGAAGGGAGGGAGGGAGGGAGGAAGGAAGGAAGGAAGGAAGGAAGGAAGGAAAGGAAAGTTTCACCAGCTGGTGGACAGCGTTCTCCCATGGCCTATGCGTCAGTTCCTTCTTCCGGGCTCCTGCCTTGAGTTCCTACCTTGGCTTCCTTCAGTGGACTGTGTCTCGAAACTCGTAAGTCACATAAACACTTTCCTCCTCAAGCTGGCTTCGGCCATAGAAAATAAACCAAGAAAATGGCTGAGCTGGTAGAGGTGCGTGCAGAGCAAGCCTGAAGACCCGAGTTCACGTTCTGGGACCCACATGTTGGAAGGAGGGAACTGACTCCCTCAGACTCCACGTACTGCCCCTACTTCATGAGCACGCAATAAATAAAATGTATCCAAATCAATTGATTGAAGAGTAAACGTTTAATATGATCTGTGGTTTCCCACAGGCTGTTTTCGTTATAGTCTTTCATTACAGTGTGAGCTCAACCAATAACCATTGCTAACAGTCACTTCTAGAGAGTTCTTACAACCCACAAAAGAAACACTAAACCTTTTAGCTGTCACACACACACACACACACCAGTGCGTGACCCTTAGCAACCAGGGATTTGCTTCCCATCTATTTTTGCTTTTGTTGGCTGGCTTTGAACTTGCTATGTAGCCAAGGATGGTCTTGAACTCCTGATCCTCCTCCTTTACCTCCCAAGTGCTGAGATTACAAGTGAGCAACATTGTACTGGGGGTTTTGTTATTGTGGTTTGCTTTGTGTTTTGTTTTGTTTTGTTTGTTTGAGACAAGGTTTCTCTGTGTAGCTTTTGGAGCCTGTCCTAGAACTCTCTCTGTAGACTACAGTAGCCTCGAACTCACAGAGATCCGCCTGCCTCTGCCTCCCGAGTGTTGGGATTAAAGGCGTGCGCCACCACTGCCTGGTTGACACAACACATATTCTTAATTTCCGGGCCATCTCTTCAGTCCTACCCCCCAAATGCCTCAAGTTTTTAATGCTGGATTCGAACCCAGGGCTCCACAGGCAATCAGTCTGCTAACTGAGCTATATTCCCTGCCCTGTCTCTGTACTCTTGATACTGTTTATTTGTTTTCAAGTATGGTCTTGCCTGGTAGCCCAGGTTGGCCTTAACACAGTATACCACAGGTTAGCCTTGAGCTGCAGATTTTCCTGTCTCAACCTCCTAAATGCCAAGGTGACAGATAGCCACTGCCACCCAGTCTCTGTTCCCTCTCTCTCTCTCTCTCTCTCTCTCTCTCTCTCTCTCTCTCTCTCTGTGTGTGTGTGTGTGTGTGTGTGAGTGTGTGTGTATCTCTGTGAGAGCTGCTGTACCTCAGAATTCCCCTCACCACTTGATACATAGCAGCCGGGTGGGTGCTCAGTAGCTATTTAATCTCCTTGTTCTGATAAGGACAAACTCTTGTTTGTCACATGGCTTCTGTTCAAACACCTCTCCCCCCTCCCTCTTGTTGAGAGCTACTCATGGGCTTGACTTTGCCACCTCAGTTAGATCAGGGACACCCCGTTTCATAATCATTGACAGGCCTGTCGCATACCTTGCAGACACCCACAGGGCAAAGATGGAATCTGTCTGCTGTCGCCCTGAGGCCAGGCCCCTACTCCTGGCTCGGCTGGCATATCCAAAGTCCAAGGAAGTCCGCATTGAGGTTGACTAGAAGTGAGAGAGAAAACAGTAACCATGACTGACCTAAATCTGCCCCTAGCCCTTGGTTCACAAACCTCTGCCAACGGTGTGAGATGCTGAGGGCTTGCATGGGTGATCCCAACTCTGCCAATGAGTCCCCAGCAGGACAAGGAGCAGCAGGCTTAATCTCCACAAGTCTCTCTTTCCTCAACTATGAAACACAGCTAAGAATAGGACCGACCTCCCTGGGGCTGCCACGAGGATTAACACAGGGGCTGGTAATTCGCAGAGTTCAGTAAATACCAGCTAGAATTATTGCTAATCGCACAGGATTTATGCAACCATTAGACCCACTGTATTTGGCCTCCAGTCTGTCTCCTCATTCCACACCCGTTTCCTGAGACAGGCAGAGAGAACCCAGCGTGCCTTGGGCACTCTGAAACCTTCCGTGTGACTGGGGTGTTGGGTGAGATGGGGGTGACACTGGCGATAAGACCGAGCAGGTGCCAGGCCCTGAGCGGTCTGGGGCCGGGATGAGGAGCTTTGGACTCTTCCAAAAGCAATGGGGAGCCAGGAGAGGCTATGGAGAAGAGGAGAGGCCTGGTCAGAGCTGAGCATCCTTTAGATGCCCTTTGGGGGTTGTGGCGGGCTGTTCCAGTAAAGAGGCCGCAGGATGAGTTCTGGAAGGAAGCCGCCTGGGCTTGAAGATTGTTATTGGTTGTTTTTATTCTTTACTTTTTTGGGGGGCTGGCCCCCAGATCCCAAATAAGACACATGGAGGCTTGTTATTTCTTATGAATGCCCAACCTTAGCTTGGCTTGTTTCTAGCCAGCTTTTCTTAAGTTATCCCGTCTACCTTTTGCCTCTGGGGATTTTATCTTTCTCGGTTTCTGTCTTTCTTTTACTTCTTTCTCCGTGGCTTGCTGTGTAGCTGGGTGGCTGGCCCCTGGAGTCCCCCTCTCCTTCTCTTCTTGCTCCTCGTCCCACCCCACCCTCCCCAGATCTCTCCACCTATTTGTTCTCTCTGCCTGCCAGCCCCGCCTATCCCTCTCTCCTGCCTGGCTATTAGCCGTTCAGCTCTTTATTAAATCAGTCGGGTGCTTTAGACAGGCCAAGCAACACAGCTTTACAGAGTTAAACAAATGCAACATAAAAGAATGCAACACGTCTTTTCATCATTAAACAGATATTCTGCAGCATAAACAAATGCGACATATCTCTAATTAATATTCTACAACAGAAGACGGCACCGGTTCTTAGCCTGTGGTTTCCAGAATTCTAGAGAGATCCTAAGTAAACCACAGTGGGGTCTCTGGTCCCTGGATGTTCTCTGACAACATGTAGATTATATATATAAACAAGCAAAAAATATGACATATCTCAGCTGATAGAGTGCTCGCCTAAAAAACACAAAGCTGTAGGGCAGACCTGCAGCCAGCCCCTAAGCAGGCGTGGCTACAGGTTCCCCTATACAAAGCCTTGCATTTGACCACTAGCAACACATTAAAAAAATAAAAGCTAGGCGTTGGTGGCGCCCACCTTTAATCCCAGCACTCAGGAAGGAAGAGCCAGGCGGATCTCTGTGAGTTCGAGGCCAGTTGGGTCTATAAATCGAGTTCCAGGACAGCCAGGGCTGTTACACAGGGAAACCCTGTCTCAAAATCAAAACAAAACAAACAACAAAAACCCCACAAACAAATAAGCAAACATGGGTGTACCAGTCTAGGGAGACAGCTCTGTGCTCAAGAGTGCTTGCCGCTCTGGTGGGTGATCGGGCTTTTGTTCCCATCACCCACATGGCAGCTCACAACTGTCCCTCCCTAACTCCTGTGGGATCCAACACCCTCTTCTGGCCTTCAAGGGTTCCAGGCACTCACATGGTATACAGACATACATTCAGGCAAAACAGTCATACGAATACAAAAAATAATACACCTAACAAAAAAACCAACTAGGTGTAGTGACAACATCTGTCATCCCAGTACTCAGGAGGCGGAGGCAGGAGAATCAGGAGCTCAGGGTCATTCTTGGAGGCCAGCCCAGGCTACATGAAACCTTGTCTCAAAAAAAAAAATGTGTGTGTGTGTTGGGGGTCTCTTCCAATACAGAGTGCTAAGGGTAGGGACCCACACATGCTGGAGCAATTGTTCTACCACTGAGCTCCGTCCCTAACACTTTCCCCTCGAGTGAGGTGTGTGTGTGTGTGTGTGTGTGTGTGTGTGTGTGTGTGTGTGTGTGTGTGAGTGTATGTGTGTGTGTGAACTTGGGGTTTGATCTCAGGCCTTACATAGGTGCTGTATCATTGAGGTGCACCCTGAGCCCTGTTCTAACTTTTCATTCTGAGACAATGTCTCACAAAGTAGCCTTGAACTTTGTAATCCTCCTGAGTGCTTGGATTAGAGGTCTGTATCATCACCCCTGTGGCAGTTGCGGTCTATAAAGTTGCCCAGAATACAGAATGAGCCATTACTGAACCGTTGCCCCGGGGGAAGGCGAGAGTCAGGTTCCCAAATGAGTGGTCACATTTTCATCAGACGTCAGTACACAGCTTTGTTTATTTCTGGGTCTTTGCTCAAATATTTGTTATTAGAAGCCAATAAGATGGCACATCCAGGACCAAAGATGCTTGCCGCCAAGGTGACAACCTGAGTTTGATCCCCAGGACCCACAGAGTAGGAGAGAATTGACTCTCCATATACTTGCTGAGGCGCGTACAGGCTTGTGTATGCATACCCATAAATAAATGCGAAAACACCTTTTTTCTTCCTTCAATGTTATTACATTTGCTTGCTTATTTATTGTGTGTTCGAGTGTAAGAATGAGGGCACTGGTGTACCTCAGCGCGTGTGTGGAAGCTGGAGACAACTCCCGGGAGTCACGTCTCTTCTTACCACGTCCCAGGGATTGAACCCAGGTCATCAGTTTTGCTGGCGAGTAAACCCGTTGGGCCGTCTCACTGACCCCATAAATAATATCCCGTTGCTTCATGGACATTGAACTCAAGACCAACAGCATCCGGCTCATGTCTGACTGGAGTTTGCCTAAATCACAGATTTGTTATTGTTGCTGTTGCTTGCTTTCTTTTGTTTTTGATACAGGTGAATCCCGTGAGGTTAGCCTAGGCTACAGAGTAACACACTGTCTCCAACAAACAAGGAAACAAAGAAACCCTAATAGTTTTTAATTTGTCATCCTTTCTTTTCTGTCTTATTATTGGTACTAGGGATGGAACACTTGCCAAACAAATGCTGAGTTTTTTCCTCAGCCTACTTTTTTGTTTGTTTGTTTGTTTGTTTGTTTGTTTTTCTGAGACAAGGTGTCTCTGTGTAACAGTCCTGGCTGTCCTGGAACTCACTTTGTAGACCAGGCTGGCCTCGAACTCACAGAAATCCACCTGCCTCTGCCTCCCAAGTGCTGGGATTAAAGACGTGTGCCACCAACGCCTGGTCCTCAGCCCACTTTTATTAGTCGATTATTATCATTACTAGTTTGCAAAGACTTGTTTATTTTTTGGTGTGTGTGTGTTTATTCAGTCCCTGCAAGGGCCAGAAGAAGGTGCTGCATTCCCCAGAGTTGGAGTTACAGGCAGTTGTGAGTCACCCAACATGGGTGCTGAGAACTGAATTCAGGTCTTCTACACGGACAGCAAGAGTCCTTAACCACAGCCGAGCGTTGGTGGCGCACACCTTTAATCCCAGCACTCGGGAGACAGAGGCAGGAGGATCTCTGTAAGTTCGAGGCCAGCCTAGTCTCCAGAGCGAGTGCCAGGATAGGCTCCAAAGCTACACAGAGAAACCCTGTCTCGAAAAACCAAAAAAAAAAAAAAAAAAAAAAAAAAAAAAAAAAAAAGTCCTTAACCACGCAACCATCTTTCTAGCTCCTCAGTGCTGGATCTTTGGTCTTGGGAAATGGATCAATGGTCTATTTTCCAGGGTCCTCAACTTGGATCAGTCACGTGTCAAATCCTGAACCCGTGGTTATCAGCTCCGTGTAAGAGAATGCAACAATCTTTAGCTTTCCCTCCGTTTGTCAGGTGGGCCTGTGGCCTCAAAAAATAATCAAAAAGCCTATTGCTGGATGGGAGGCCTGGGTGGCAATGCCCAAGAAAAAGGCACATTCTCCCTCCTCTGACCCAGGAATTCTCCTTGCAGGCCAAGGCGAGTGAAAATGTGTCACCCCTTATAAAGAGGCAGGCAGCGACATGTTCCGAGAGTCCTTGCCACCCCTGCTTAAGAGAGCACGGGGTTGACTGGAACCTTCCACGCCCACCCTCAGCAGTCGGAGAGCATGGGAGACAGTGTGTCACATGGCAGACTGCGAGGAGACTCGCTTGGAAGGGAAGAAACTCAGCTCACACGAATGCTTTGTTGAGCTGCTGAGAGTCAAAGCAAGTCAGTCACAGAAGGTCAAAACAGGGTGCTATTTATACAAAACAGAAAAACAGGCAACATGACACCCTATGGCAGTGATATACACAGGAGCAAAATGTAGCGAAACCGTTTTCCGTTTTAAAGCCGACAGTAGCAGGCACCTAGTAGTCCAAGCCAGGGGCTGCTTCTGGAAAGAATGGGCAAGGCTTGAAGAGGAAAGGGTACACACTGGGCTTGGGTGATCTGAGAAACCGTGTTTCTTACTGCATTTGTTTATTCAGTGTGGGGGTGTGCCTGTGTGACGCGGCCCACATGGGGGAGAGATCAGAGGACAACTTGCTGGAGTTGTGGGCTCTGCTGCCACCGTGTAGGTCCTCTGGCTCAAATTCGGGCTGTCAGGCCTGGAAGCAAACACCCTTTCTGCCTCTTTAACAATGCTCTGAATGGGAACTGCAAGCACCTCTACATTGGATGAAGGAAACTGAGGGCCGGAGACACCTTCACCAGAGATCCCAACATCAGTGGGAAACGACAAAGTCAGGAAAGGGTCACGGGAGGAGCCAGTCCTTGGGGCTGGCAGGCCGGAGGACTGGAGGAGAAACGCTTGGCTCCCAGAGTTCAGCTTTAAAGAGGGGAGTGGTGTGTGTGTGTATGCGTGTACACCCGAGCGCCAGGCCTGGACTGTCCCCTGCCACACCTGTGTGCCGAGGTCACTCTGGGTGACCCCCGTGAAGCAGCCGTTGCTAAATGGGGAGGTGCAAAGCTCCCCGGATCATCAGTGAGCTTTGGGGGAGGGCTGTGACAGGCTGGAAGCCTGAGTGGGCCCCTCTCTCTGGCTCCTCCGTGCAGGCCCAGGTGGCCACCTCTCCAGCCTGACCTTTCTGGTCTGACAGAGCTGCTGTAATTGGCATGCCTTCAGGCCGGCTCCACAGCACTGACCCCAAATCCCCTAAGCCAGAGAGGATGGATAAGCCTGGGTGGGTCCACGGAAGCCCTCTGGATGGGAGACAGAGAGTGGCCTGGCATCTAATACCGGCACTTCGTGTCCGTGACCAATGACTGCCTCTCCGTGCCTCAGTTTCCCTGCCAGTAATCTGAGAAGGATCATTCTGATCACTAGTGCTTGTTGGACTGCACAAACTCCTGGATAAAATAAATTAAGAAAAAGGAGTACAGTGCCCAGCACCTGCACCAAGTACATAATATTATCATCGTATCATCTTCTGATATTTTGGATTTTTTTTTTTTTTTTGCATAGGCAACACATACTCGTATGAGGGAAAAAAAAACCAAATGGTGCAAAATGAACAGCTATTTAGAAGTTCCCTGAAAGACATGAAGACATGTATGGACACTTATTTATTTATGAAGAAGTGTGTGTGTGTGTGTGTGTGTGTGTGTGTGTGTGTGTGTGTTTGCTACATGCATAAGAATGCAGAGCTGGGCGTTGGTGGCACACGCCTTTAATCCCAGCACTCGGGAGGCAGAGGCAGGTGGATCTCTGTGAGTTCGAGGCCAGCCTGGTCTACAGAGCGAGTGCCAGGATAGGCTCCAAAGCTACACAGAGAAACCCTGTCTCGAAAAACAAACAAACAAACAAACAAACAAACAAAATTCTGAGTCTCATCACCTTAAAGATCTTCTTTCTTGGGGCTGGAGGTTAAGAGCACCGACTGCTCTTCCAGAGGTCCTGAGTTCAATTCCCAGCAACCACATGGTGGCTCGCAGCCATCTGTTGCCCTCTTCTGGTGTGCAGATATACATGGGAGCAGAATATTGTATACATAATAAATAAATAAAATCTTTTTTGTTGTTGTTGTTTTTTCGAGACAGGGTTTCTCTGTGACTTTGGAGCCTATCCTGGAACTAGCTCTTGTAGACCAGGCTGGTCTCGAACTCACAGAGATTAGCCTGCCTCTGCCTCCCGAGTTGCTGGGATTAAAGGCGTGCACCACCAACGCCCGGGTAAGAGTTTTATTTTGTTTGTTTTTGCTTTGAGGGGGTTGGTTTTTGGGGGGTATTGGTTTGTGGGTTTTGGTTTTTTGGGGTATTTTTTGTGTGTGTGTGCATGTGTTGTTTGTTTGTTTTTTTCTGTTTGTGTTTTTGGAGACAGGATTTCTCTGTATAGCCCTGGCTATCCTGGCACTCGCTCTGTAGACCAGGCTGGCCTGGAAGTCACAGAGATCCGCCTGCCTCTGCCTCCCAAGTGCTGGGATTAAAGGCGTGCACTACCACCACCACCAGGCTTGGTTTTGGCTTTTCTCTTTAGATAGGTTACTAAATTATCCAGGTTGCCCTCAAACTCATTATCCTCTTGCCTGGGCCTCTTAAGTGCTGTGGGTACAGGTGTGTACACTAAACTTGGCTTTCTGGATTATTTAATTTAATTAATTAGTTCATTAAATTCTCCTGAGACAGTGTTTCAGTTTGTTCAGGCTGGCTTTCAACTCTCCATGTAGCTCAGGCATGACCCTCCTGACTCAAACTCTGGAACAACCCAGATTAACGATCTGCACCACCATAGCCTGCCATACTTGTTCATTTGATTGTGTTGGGTCTTATTTTGTATCCCATGCTAGCCTGGAGCTTTCTAGCTCAGGACAGCCTCCAGCTCACAGTCCTTCTGCCTCAGCCTCCTGAGTGCTGGGATTACAGGCTTGTACCTCAATGTCAGGCATTGCTGGAGTATTTTGTTTTTAACTAATCTTATGGCATTTGTCTGTTTGTTTATTGTGTGTGTACACATTGCACAGCTCATTCGTTGAGGTCAAAGGCCCACATGTGGGAGTCTCCCTTCACCTTCCAGGTTCTGGGGGATTGAACTCAGGTCTTCAGGATTGGTATCAAGCCCCTTTACCTGCTGAGCCCTCTCGATAGCCCCTTGTCAATCTTTGTATGCCTTTGTTGCTTTCCCTGATGGAACACAAAAAGACAAAGATCAAAGGAAATTCTACTTCAGCCCAGTCAGGCTCCTCAGTGGCACCCATCACAGCCAGTTTCCTGGGGATCCTTCCAGAGCCTTGGAGAGCTGTGTTGTGTCTTTATTAATAGCCGGCTGTAGTAGTAGTGGAAACTTGAGTGGTGCCGACGTCAGGGCTGTGAGTCACCCAGGCCTGGCACGGATCTGGCTCCCTCTGACCTGGTGTAAGGCGATGCTGCTCTCGGAACCTCAGTTTCCTGCTCCACAGGCTGGGAACAAAGCCTGGAACTGTGGGCAGTTGGAAGGGGGCAGTGTAAAGCCCCCTGCTCTGGCCAGGGTCAGAGCAGGTTGTAGAGCACAGAGAGATGCTGTGACCCACTGTGACCCCGGCAACCTCAGCTCCCAAGTCCCTGGGGTGGGATACATCTGGACCGATGGGTCTAGGAAGGAGAGCTGGAGTATGAGGGAGACAGCGAGGGTGCCAGTCTTTGGGTCTGAGACAGGAAGGATGGTGTCTGGACCCTTGAGCTTGAGGGAAGAGAGGCTGGGGTCCAGATTGGTCCAGATTCCTGGGTTTATGGGAGTAGGTATGGAGTCTAGACCCCTGGGTCTGAGGAAGGAGAGCCTAGGATGTGGAACCCCAGGTTGTTTTTTTTTTTGCGGGGGGGGGGGCTGGGTCTAAACCCCTGGGTCTGAGGAAGAGAGTTGCCTGGTTTGAGAGAAGAGATTGAGGGTCTGGATCCCCGGGTCTAGGGAAGGAGGGCTGGAGACATGGACTCCTGGGTCTAGGAGAGGAGGGTTAAGGCTTGGACTCGTATGTTTAAGGCCGTCTGGGGCTTAGGCTTGGTGTTAAGGAGCAGGGCTGTCTTCTGGCCGTCAATACTCCCAGCCCCTAATAAAATGGTCGAGCCCTGGACCAGTTGTGCCCACTGGCTTTGAATGAGTCTTCCATCATTTTTCTTCTGCTCTCAGCCTGGCTCTTGGGGGTTCACAATACGTTTCGTCCCCTCTGTCCTGGGACCAGCGCCCGGAGTCCAAGCTGGTCTAAGTTTGGAAGGGGGAGGGAGAGGACAGAGTGTCAGGGGGGTGAGGGAGGTGTGGGGGGGGACAGGATGTCTCTGTCTCTGAGCTGTCATACACACCTCTGCCCAGAGAAAGGGAGGGACAAAAGGCTGGGAGAGACAGTCAGAACAAAGAGGGAGACACAGAGACAGCCCCAGAGAGCCGGAGAGAAGAGGGCACAGAGGAAGGAGTGTGGGGACGTCCCATGGGCAGACTCAGCCGATAAACAGGGGGAGAGTGTGTGTAGGGAAGTCAGAGCCCCCAGGGAACAAAGGCAGGGTAGAGAGGGGGAGACTTCCCTGGGGAAAAACAGGGACAGGGAGACGGTGGTGGGGAAAGAGATAAATGAAAGGAAAAAGAGTGGAAGTTATACTTAGAGAGTAAAGAAAAAGATTGAAAGAGATAGAAAGAGGGAGGGACAAAGACACAAAGAGGAGAGAGGAGAGAGAGAGAGAGAGAGAGAGAGAGAGAGAGAGAGAGAGAGAGAGAGATTCAGACTGCCTGAGTTGTAGAGAAGGGATCAGCCTCAAAAGAAATAAACAAGGCAGCAGAAGGTGACACACCCCCAGAAACTGACAGGCAGAAGAAAAGGAAGAAGTCTGAAATTTCAGGAGCCAGGAAGATTGTTTTAGACAGACCGACACCAAGGCGATCCTTGGCTGGGCAAGGACCCTCGGGGGTGCAGAGGGTCCCTCGGGCTGGTTCCTCTTGGGGAGTCTAGATAAGGGGTACCTACAAGGGCCAGCCGACATCAGGCAACCTGAGATGGAGCTCAGGGCCCTCGAGACCCTGGAGGATGGGGATACAGAGGTGAGAGGGGGGGACAGAAGGGAGGCAGAGAGACAGAGAGCAGGAAGAAACCGAGGGAGGTTTGGAGGGAGAGATGGAGGCAAAGAGAGACAGAGACAAAGACCGAGAACACAGAGAGGGAAAGACAGATAAGAGGAGAGAGACAGTCAGAGAGAGAGAGAGAGAGAGAGAGAGAGAGAGAGAGAGAGAGAGAGAGAGCTGGAAGCCCAGATTCAGGAAAGGATAACATTGTAGACCCAAAGGCTCGGTCTCTGAACGAGACCACAAACATCAGAACACATGGGAGCACGGGAGAGAGGAAGAAGGGGTCCCGTTGGGCTAAAATCAAAGCCACAGTTGGGGTTGAGAACTTCTGGCTGCCTCCTGAGGTGGGGGCGGACAAAGCCTCTGAGACAGAGACCCCTAACTTCGCTAGGATACAAAAACAGATGTCCCCAGGCTGGGTGACTCACTGTGACTCATCCTTCTCTCTGGGGACAGTGACCCCCTGTCCCTTGTATCCACAACTTGGTTCTGGGCCTCTGAGCTCTCCTGTTGTTCAGAGAGGCCCCAGATGCACCCTTCAACCGTGCCACTCCTTATCCCCACAGGAAGACACAGCCATGGCCCTCCAGCGGCTAGTAGAGCTGACAGCCAGCCGGGTTACATCGGTGAGAAGCCTGCGTGTCCAGTACCGTCTCATCCGAAAGCTGGGTTCCGGTTCCTACGGCCGAGTGCTCCTAGCCCAGCCTCGCCAAGGGGGTGAGTTCGGCCACCAAGGGGTGGACTTCAAAGTCTCCCATCATGAGGCACCTCAGAGATAAGGCAGACCTGGCGGGAACTCAGAAAGTGCACAGCTTCTGAGAGACATAGGCCACCCAGAGAGAGCAAGTGGCAGACTCCAGGTCACACATCACACAGCAAGGCAGGGGAGCAATCTGAATTGGAGCTCATGTCCCCACCATGTCCCCTTACGCTATAGGGAATGGAGGACCAGTGAGGGTAAGGCAGTTACAAAAGGCAACACAGTCCAAGGCAGAGCAGGAAGGACTTAAGGGAAGAAGGTCTATGTCCAACCCACTCGTCACAGGAGGGGACGCTTGATTTTCATATGAGAATTCTCAGGCTCAGAGAGGTCAAGTGGCTTGCCTAAGGTCCCACAGCAGGTCCAAGGTATCGCGGGTTCTCATCTGATACCATCTTTCTGACAGGTAAAACCGTGGCCCTTAAGCTCCTCCGGCGGGACTCGGTCCTGAGAACAACTTTCCTGAGAGAATTCTGTGTGGGCCGCTGCGTCTCTTCGCACCCAGGCCTGCTGCAGACGCTGGGGAGGCCCCTGCAGACACCCCAACATTTTGCCTTTGCCCAGGAGTACGCACCCTATGGGGACCTCAGCGGAATGCTCCAGGAGAAGGCAAGGCTGGATAGGACGGCTCAGGTCCTCCCTCAGTCCGTGACCCCAAACCAGTGCCCCATCGAGCTCACCCTGAGACACCCCCCCCCGAAATGACCTCCCCATTTCCAGGTCTCAACACGGTTGCCTACCTGACGCCAGCGCTGTCTTGGCGTTAGGGTTGGGGATGGATTGCGGCTACTTGGGGGTGGAGTGCAGACAGAGTTGAGGCTCCAGTGGGTGTGGGGATTGGGAGGTGGGGATGGATGGATGGATGGATGATGGATGGATGGATGGATGGATGGATGGATGGATGGATGATGGATGGATGGATGATGGATGGATGGATGATGGGTGGATGGATGGATGGGTGGATGGATAGATGGATGGATGGATGGATGATGGATGATGGATGGATGATGGATAGATGGATGGATGGATGGATGGATGGATGGATGGATGGATGGATGATGGATGGATGGATGATGGATGGATGGATGATGGATGGATGGATGGATGGATGGATGGATGGATGGATGATGGATGGATGGTGGATGGGATGGATGGATGGATGGATGGATGGATGGATGGGTGGATGGGATGGATAGATGGATGGATGGATGATGGATGGATGGATGGATGGATGGATGGGTGGATGGGACAGAAGGGTTTATAGTTGGTCATGGGTGAGCCACGGTTGTGGAAGAGGAAAGCCAGGGTGACAGTGACAAGGGCAGGTTGAGGCCGACTTAGGTCAGCTTGAAATGGGGTTTCCTCTAGAAAGGATGCTAGGTCAGGACTGAACCTAGAAGAGTCTAGCCCCTCTTGTATTTGGAGATGGGGTTTGTGGAGATATCCAGGGGGCGACACTTTGTATTTGGGATAAAATTAGCAAAAGGAAGGATGAGCGGGAGGAGAGAGGTGGGTGGGCACTTGGGTCAAAGGATGATGAGTGGGTGGGCGGACGAATGGCGGGTTACATGTGTGGGTGCATTGATGGATGCATGCGTGGGTGAATGGGCAGATACACACATATATGTGTGAATGGATAGCTGGATGGTTGGTTTGATGTGTAGATGATGGGTTCACGGGTGGGTGGATGCATGGATGTCTGCACGGATGAATACGTTAACAGCCACATGGATGGCTACGTGGATAGCTGTACAAATGCGTAATTGCATGGTTAGTTAGGTGTATGGATTGCCCCAACCTGCGGGGAATAATGTGAGCTCACACCCCAATGTGCTGCAGTCACCAAAGAACCTAGAATGAAGGGTTGGGGGAACAAAGAATGACAGCAAGACTGGTTTCTGATCAAGCTGCCAATTTTTATTTTTCACAGGGACCTTATATAGGGGTACCAAGCGGGGAGCTTGGCAGGAAGGGAGAGGTCGTTTGAGGCTGCTTGCCTGATAACCAGGCTGAGGAATGTCCCAGCGTGTGAGTCCTTGAGAGTGCAGGAGGTTAGCAATGTCGCAGGGTGCAGGTGTTAGATAGTGGGTTAGAAAGGGGGAAGGGTTGCTAGGTTACCTGACCATGAAATGTGTCTTTCCTTCTATGAGCTACTTCATGAGCCCAGACATTATGTATCAGCCCAGTAAAGGATTGAAGGCAGCTATTCTTCTAATAATAGTGTGTTTATACTGGCAGCTTCTGCCCAAGTCTCTTACAGGTCCAAGGTTACTTTTGCCATGGCCCCCAACAATGGACGGACTGATGGATGGCTAATTTGTTGTATACATGGATGGGTTCATGCTTGGATGGACAGCTATGTGGATGCATGGATGGATAAATGATGACTGCATGGATGGTTACACACATGGAGAGCACGACGGCATGGTTAGTCAGGTTTACGGATGGGCAGATGGAGGCATGCATGAATGCGTGGTTGGGTAGGTGGCTGCGTGGTTGGCTGGTTGTATGGTGGCTGCATGACTAACTGGATGGATGGATGGGTGGATGGATGGGTGGGTGGGTGGATGGATGGGTGGATGGGTGGATGGGTGGATGGATGGATGGGTGGATAGATGGATGGGTGGATAGATGGATGGAAGGAAGAGGTGAGTGTTATATATGACAATAGAATAATTGGGTTGCTGCAGAGTGGGCATGGGGTGGATGCATTGTTTAACATTGTTGGATGGAGGCCTGACCGGCCAGTAGGATAGCCTGCTCTGAGGACAGTCTGAGTTAGAGATGAGTTCCACATCAATACTGGGCTAAGATCAGGGATAACTCGGGGGTTTAGACTCTCACTGAGACCTTTAATCCCAGCACTTGGGAGGCAGAGGCAGGTGGATCTCTGTGAGTTTGAGGCCAGCCTGGACTACATAGTGAGGCCCTGTCTCTAAAAGCCAAAACAGAAAGGAGAGGGGGGAGGAGAGAAAGGGGGAGACAGAGACAGAGAGACGGACGGAGAGAGAGAGATTGAGAATTTTAGGATCAGGAGGAACTTTGAGGGAACTTCTGGGGCTATAGTCAGTGGGAATGCCCGGCATTCCCTGAGGCCCAGGCTTTGCTCCCCAGCACAAAGTAAACCAGGGGGCGTTGGTGCACACGGGTGATTCCAGGCAGGATATCTATCAAGGTCACCCTCAGTTGCAAGGTAAATTCGAGGCCAGTCTGGTCTCCCTGAGACCCCGTGTCAGAGACACAGAGAGAAGTGAGTTCTGATGAGACGTGGGGTTCCGTTGGGAATCTGGAGGGATGGCTAAAGGGTGGCTCATCTGCAGAACTTGCCGGGTAGGTGGAGATATTGGATGGCTCTGGGAGCTCTGGGTTCTGGACTCTGGCACCTCAAGAGTCAGGATCATTGGGAATCTAGAGGATGGCGAGGCGAGAAAGACAGCGCGCCCTTTTTCCTTTGTCCCCAACATCAGGGTCTCCCAGAGCTGATGGCGAAGCGGGTGTTAGCCCAACTGGCTGGAGCCCTGGACTTCCTCCACGGCCGGGGCCTGGTGCACGCAGACGTCAAGCCGGACAATGTGCTAGTCTTCGATCCTGACTGCAACAGGGTTGCCCTCGGGGATTTGGGTTTGACCCGACCTGAGGGCAGCCCAACCCCCGCGCCACCAGTGCCTCTGCCCACCGCACCACCTGAGCTCTGTCTCCTGCTGCCGCCCAACACCCTGCCCTTGCGGCCCGCTGTGGACTCCTGGGCCCTGGGCGTGCTTCTCTTCTGTGTTGCCACAGCCTGCTTCCCTTGGGATGTGGCGTTGGCCCCCGATCCCGAGTTCGAGGCCTTTGCGGGTTGGATGACCACTAAGCCCCAGCCCCCTCGGCCACCGGCACCCTGGGACCAGTTTGCACCTCCAGCTCTGACCTTGCTCCAGGGACTTCTGGACCTGGACCCCGAGACTAGGAGCCCGCCACTGGCTGTCCTCGATGTTTTAGGGGATGGCTGGGGGCTGCGGGGGAGTGCAGAGGGATCTGGAAACTTGGCGGGTGTGTCCTATGAAGATGGGGAGGAAGAAGAGGGAGGGTCGAGTTTGGAGGAGTGGACAGAGGAGGAGCAGGAGGAGGAGGAGGAGGAGGAGGAGGAGGAGGAGGAAGACGAAATTAAAGATGGTGGGAGAACGGGGTCGGACAATAGAGTTTCCTGAACAGGTGACTTGAGAGAGGCCGTCAGAACCTTGGCGAGAGTCTCCCAACCCAGGCCTCGAGGCCATCCGGGAAAGGCACCGCCTGTTACCGGGAGAAGACAGGGAACACACTTTACTTACCCCTGAGGAAGGCTGGACTTGGATATGTAACGGCCTCTTCCCTACACTGCAGACACTGTGTGCTGCGGTTACCACAGCCTCCTCCCCTCCTTCCCTGTCCGTCTTCCTTCTTTTCTGTCCGTCTTGCTCTCTCTCTCCTCCCCTCCTCCTCCTCCTCCTCCTCCTCCCCCTCCTCCTCCTCCCCCTCCTCCTCCCCCGTTCTCATCCTGGTTTTCCTTCTGAGACAGTTTCGTGCATCCCACGCTGGCCTCAAAACCATGATGTAGCTGACCTTGAACTTCTGACCCTCTTGCCTCCGCCTCCAGTTGCTGGGATCCCAGGCAGGCACCTCCACGATGTTTTTGAGGTGCTGGGCAGAGGTGGAACCCCAAGCTTCCTGCACACTGAGTAGGCCCTCGATCAAATGAACCTCATCCCCTGACCCTGAGCATCCGTGGTCCTGATGCAAGTTTCTGTTTCTCCTACAGCTGTATTTCTGTACTCTGAAACGCCGAGGGCTTATTATGAATTCTGATGGGACCACTCTTCTCCCCTGAGACCAGGGGTGACTCCCACCAACTGAGGCACAAAATCTGAACCTATAGGATCCGATATTATGTTGATCTAGCATGGCCTGGGCTCTGTGTTAGTGCTGTTGTGGGAATCATTTATGCATTCTGAAGTTAATCACACACACACACACACACACACACACACACACACACACCATATCACTGCTGGCACACACTCACACACCTTACATGCTCCACCTGGCACATTTTACTCCCATCTTGGCCTACAGAAACTGGTCCCCACCCCTGGAGTCCTCCCAGCCATCTGTGTCTACCCTCCCCCTCATTATCACAAACTGCTGGGATGTGCTTGGCTTTTCTCGATTCTAGACCCTTCCATTTTCTGTTTCCACACAGCCGAAAGTAATCTGGTCACGAATATCCCAGCTCCATCTTTCATCGGGGACCCATGGATCGTGAGAGTCAGGACTGGTTTCATGCCTCTTCCTCTCTCTCCAGCAGCACACAGACCCTAGCCAGCTCAGTGTACCTTGAGTCCGCAGCATTCCGCAGAGGGAAAGGAACTAGAAATATCACAGGAATTTATACTTTAAAAAAACATGAAGTCCAGCTGGGCGGTGGTGCCTCCCAGCACACAGGAGGCAGAGGCAGGAGGATCTTTGTGAGTTCGAGGCCAGCCTGGTCTACAACCGCTAGCTCTAAGACAGCCTCCAAAGCCACAGAGAAACCCTGTCTCGAAAAACCAAAATAAATAAATAAATAAATAAATAGCATCAAGTCCTCACGTCTCCCAGGATGTCCTCTCATTGTGTCGTGGAGGATGCCCTTGAATTTCTGATCCTGCCACCTCCCAATTGCTGAGACTACAGGGCTGTACCATCACATCGATTTATCCAGCGCTGGAGATTTGAGCCTCCAGATCTCTGTGCAAACACTGCAAACAGAGCTACACCCCCAACCCCAAATTTACACTTTTTTAGATTTAAAAGTGAGTTTACTAAATGCACCATGGTGCCCTTGGGACTGGACTGGGGAACAGGAAAAGGACCTTGAAGGCAGCGAGGGTGGACAGGACAACTGTTGTTGGAAGTGTTCCTAACTTTGTGATAAATGCTGGGTGAGATGCTGACCTCGGGGAAAGCCAGGTTGGGAAAGTGGTGGTGGTGGTGGTGGGGTTTCCAAGGGACCTTTGCAAATGTGTGACCTTTGCAACTGTTTTTGTAATACTAAAAATATTTACAAAATAAAAAGTGTATTTGGACAATGAAATGAGCCCATGTGGTTCTCAATGCTTTGAACCTGACGGACAGCGCAGCTGTCCCAGAGAAAGGGGGAAAGTCACCCTTGATCCCCAGTTGCTCCGCCACCTGTTTCTGGTCCCTGGTCTGAGGTCATTTCTCATGGCATCGTTTTAGAATCTTGTCTCATTTCATCCCGAAACAGGACCCTAGTGTCTGGGCTCCTGGACATAACCTCTGAGAAGATTTGTGTTCGCCAATGAGGCAGCGGAGGCGGGAGCTGGGGAACAGACTAGATAGATGGGGGCCAGATTAAAGAAAAGATGAGGCCGTCTGAGGGAGGAGGCTGGGGTCTGCACCCCTAGATCTAAAAGGAAAAGGGCTACGATCCCGATCCCTGGGTCAGAGAGAAGCGATCTAGGACCTAGTCGCCTGGATGGGAGGCAGGAGGGAGGGATGGATCCCTGGGTTTGAGGAAGACAGTTTAGGTCCTAGGCTTCTGTGTCTGACGGAGGATGCCTGGGGCCTGGGGCCTTGAGTCTGGGGGTAAATGGATGGGGCCTGCCTGGACTCCTGAGTCTGAGGAAGGAGGCTTGGGGTCTGAACCCTGAATCTGGGCTCTAGAGCTCCGGGTTTGAGAGAGGAAGGTTGCCCGGACCCTTGGATCTGAGGAAGGAGGACTAAGGGTTTGGATGCGAGACAGAAGAGATGGTACCCAGAGCCCAGTTTCTGATAGGAGGCCTGCATTCTAGACTCCCCCACTGAGAAAGGAAAGCTAGGGCATGGACCCTGCCTGAACGTGCGGAAGGAGGACCGGATTCCAGACGTAGGCCGTGAGGGAGGAAGGCTGCTTGGACTCTTGGGGTCCTAGGGAAGAGAGCTGAGCCTCCCCACCCCCCACCTCTTACCCCCACCACGTCTGGGGCCTTTGTCTAACCACAGCCAGTACTAGGAGTCAACACACGGTGTCGCTCTGCCCCCAGTGGGGGCAGAAGGGGCGGGGCAGAGGGTGGGGCTTTACGACCCCCCAGGGTGGGGGCGGGACTTGCTCCTGGGCAAGCAGAGGCTGGCAGGAGCCCCGCAGTGCAGGGCACTAACGGCAGTAGGCAGAAAGGGGTCAGACAAGCCTTGAAGAAGGTGAGGTTTTGGAGCTCTCAGCCCAGGTCAGAAGTAGGGCAAGGTTAACCGTCTTGAGGTAGGCTGCAGTTTGAGCAGGAAAACAGGTGCTGGACCCTCCACGGGACAAGAAACACCTTGAGGCAATTGGGTGCTTGAGTGTTGGGGCCAGGGTCTGAGCCCTCCCCAAGCTGTGTGAGTTATAGAAGTTCCTGGGACAGTAATAAGTTATGGTTTGGACCCCTTAGGTCTAAGGGAGGAGGGCTGGGGTTAGGGACCCTGGTAAATGGGTGGGGTCTGAACTTCTGCGTCTGAGGAAGGAGAGCTGGGGTCCGAACCCCGAATGTGAAGGAGGAGGGCTGGGGTCTATGTTTCTAGGTGTCGGGAGGGGAACTGGGATCTAGAGAGGTCTAGGGGAGAGCGGCTGACCTCTGAGACTTGGACCCCAAAATGATTGAGGGCTGAAGGACCGGGGACAGGTCCAAGGGACAGCTTAGGGCAGCACCCTGACATCTCAAGCTGCGCAGAGCCCCACCCTTCCCTGGAGGCAGAGAGCACCTGTTTGCTCTTTGGAGGGAACTGCTCATCCACTCCAGGCCCAAGTCTGTTTGCTTTGGAAACAAGATGGGGGTGTGTGTGTCTCGATGGCTTGGTTCATCTTTCACCTTCAGGCCACCAGGCGGCAGTGGGAATGGGAGGGGTGGGGGATCTGACCTCTTGGGTGACCTTACTTCACACCGGTGACTGTTTGCCACTCTTCGGGGTCTCCCGACAGAATGGAAGTGAGGCACAATGGGACCTGCTGATCAGGCCTCAGCCCGGGTCCAGGCTTCTCTTTCAGACCCCAGACTCAGGACTCCAGGTTCCAGTCCTCCTCCCTCAGACCCAGGAGAGCAATGTCCTTGCTGGCCCCTCCAGTGGCTATAGGCTAGTGACCTCTGAGCCCTGGGTCACTGTCTTTGTCTGTCTTGCAGAAATGCCAGGCAAACAGTCAGACGACGGGTCAATGGACGTGGCAGCTGTGGAGGACGGAGGTGACGAAGGCCTGGGGGGCCTCACTGTCGAAGAGCTGCAGCAGGGCCAGGAGACGGCTCTGGCCTTGGAAGACATGATGGCTTTGAGCGCCCAGACCCTGGTCCGCACTGAGGTGGACGAGCTGTACGAGGAAGTTCGTCCCTTGGGCCAGGGCCGGTTCGGCCGGGTCCTGCTGGTCACTCACCGTCAGAAAGGTACTGGATGCTGGGCACAGGCGTGCCATACGGTGCAGCTGAGAGCAGAGATTGCAGGGAAGCTAGCCAAGTCGTAACAACTGCAACCGGAACTTCCTTTTCCACTTTATTCCCAAGCCGTGTGTTTTAGGGGGTCCCTTTAACCCCTCTGAGCCCCAGCTCTCTCCTTTGAAGAGATGAGAAGCCTGGCATTATGGCATATGCGGGCATAATCTCACCACTCAGCCTGAGGCAGGAAGGTTGCTGGCCTAGGATTTACATAGTGAGTTCTAGGTTAGCCATGGCCACCTAGCAAGATAACCGGCTCAAACAAAACCAGACGTGGTGGCTGATCTCAGTGGTATCCCAGAGATGGGGTCCCTGGAGGGAGGGGCAGGATAGTCAGGAGTTTGAAATCATCCTATGATACAGATGTAGTTCCTGGCCAGCCTGGGCTACATTAGAGTCTTTGTCAAAAATAGAAAGCCAGGCAGGACGGCTCAGCAGCTAAAGGTGCTTGCCACAAAGTCCGATGACGTGAGTTCAATTCCCCAGGTCCTACATGGTGGAAGGAAAGACCTGACTGCCCCAAGGTGTCCTCTGACCTCCACAATGCCCCCTCTCAGCAAACACACAATCAATAAGTCAATGTAAGACTAAAAAGAAAGGAGAGAAGAAAAAAGTGTTTGTACAAAAAAAAAAAAAAGAAGAAGCAAACAAACACACACACACACCCTAATGATTTTTTGTCATACAGTCATGTGCAGACTTCCTGGGGTGTTTGAAACTGTATGGTTTGTATCTACTTGATATCTGCCTTTCCCTTTTCTCTGTCTTTTTAAACTTTTATTAAAAATTTTTTTAGTTATGTACATATCAGTGGACAATCGTGCACATGAGTGCAGTGTCCAGAGAGGCCAGGAGAGGGCGACAGATCCCCAGAAGGGGAGTTAAAGGTGGTTTGGATGTGAGTTACTGGATGGTGGGTACTGGGATTTGAACTCAGGTCTTCTGGAAAAGTAGCAATTATTATGTTGTTTGTTTGTACTATTTATTTATTTATTTATTTATTTATTTATTTATTTATTTTTATGTATACAATGTTCTGTCTGCATGTATCCCTGCAGGTCAGAAGAGGGCACCAGATCTCATTACAAATGGTTGTGAGCCACCAAGTGGTTGCTGGGAACTGAACTCAGGACATCTGGAAGAGCAGCCAGTGCTCTTAACCTCTGAGCCATCTCTCCAGCCCCCTGTTTGTTCTAACCTCTGCTTTTCTTTCTTTTTGTTTTTGTTTTTCAAGACAGGGTTTCTCTGTGTAGCCCTGGCTGTCCTGGCACTCACTCTGGCGACCAGGCTGGTCTTGAACTCACAGAGATCCAATTGCCTCTGCCTCCTAAGTGCTGGGATTAAAGGGGTGCGCCACCATCACCCGACTCATTTTTAAATTTTTTGTGTATGGGTGTTTTGCCTGCATGCATATCTATGCTCCACTTGCATGCTTGGTACCCCCAGAGGCCAGAAGAGGGCATCTGAGCCCCTGAAAGTAGAGTTACAGATGGTTATAAGCTGCCATGTGGGTGCTGGGAATCGAACCTGAGTCCTCTGGAAGAGCAGCCAGTGCTTCCCACCCCTGAGCCATCTCTCCAGCCTTCCTTCCTTCCTTCTTTTCTTTCTCTATTTCAATCAGAGCCCTGTGCAGCCCACAATGGCCTCAGACTTGCTATGTATCTGAGGCTGGCTTTGAACTCCTGATCCAACTACCTCTACCTCCACGAGTGCTGGGATTATAGCCGTGCACCACTGGGCCCAGTTTATGTAGGCCAGGCGATGGAGCCAGAGGTTCCATGTTTTCTGGGCATGCAATCTAGCAAGTGAACGACATCCTCGGCCCTGGGACTTTCTTTAAAGCAGTTCTTTCTTTCTTTCTTTCTTTCTTTCTTTCTTTCTTTCTTTTAAGACAGGGTTTCTCTGTGGCTTTGGAGGCTGTCTTGGAGAACTCGCTCTGTAGAACTGGGTGGTCTCGAACTCACAGAGATCTGCCTGACTCTGCCTCCCGAGTGCTGGGACTAAAGGCGTGAGCCACTACTGACTGGCAAAGCAGGAGTTCTTAACACGTGGGTCACAACCCCTTTAGGGTCAAACAGCCTTCAAAACACTGGGTGAGACCAGCGGCTATAGCTCAGGGATACAGCACACTACTCACCTAGCATGCCCGAGGCCCTGGTTCAATGCCCAATATGGCCAAAAAACAACCACAAAAACCAGAGGGTGGTGAGAGGCTAAGATACCTGGAGGAGATAGTGCAACTTCAGGCTGCAGTGCGTAGAGCTGAATGGTGGGTGTTTATTTTTTAGTTTTTTATTTTGATCTTTTGAGACAGGGTTTCTCTGTGTGATAGCCGTAGCTGTCCTAGAACTCACTCTGTAGGCCAGGCTGGTCTGGAACTCATAGAGACCCCCCTGCCTCTGCCTCCCCAGTGCTGGGATTAAAGGTGTGTCCACCATCGCCCACTTGGGTGGGTGTTGGTTTAAAGAGGCAGCCAGGACTGTCATTTTTAGCCGTACGGGAGACTGAGGGAGTAGGCTGGCCGTTCAAGGTCTACCTGAGGCTGCAGAATTCATTCGAGGCACCTGAAAAACTTAGTGAAAACTTGCATCAAATCAAAAAGTAGAAAGAAGTCTGAGGATATAGCTTGGGACTCCAATACTTGCCTAGAATGTACCAATGAGAAGCCGGGGCATGGCTCAGGGATGAGTGGTTGACCCAGAATTTATCAATGAGCAGGGAAAAGCAGTGTTCTTCCATACAGCCTTTGCCTAGAATCCCCCAGTGAGGGCCGTGGGGCACAGGGCATGGTTTAGCAGTGGAACACTTGCCTAGCGTGCCTAAGGTGCTAGGTTCAATCCCCAGCAATCAAAAGAAAATGTAGCAGCCTGCCTGAATCAAACAACACAAAACCCCATGGTAGATAAGCTTAAGAACTAGTATCTGGGGACTGGAGAGATGGCCCAGAGGTTAAGAGCGCTGGCTGTTCTTCCAGAGGACCTGGGTTCAATTGCCAGCAACCACATGGTGGCTCACAACTGTCTGTAACTCCAGATCTGACACCTTTACAACAATGCATATAAAATAAAGTTAAATAAATTTTAAAAAAGGAACTAGTATCGGGTGGCTAAAAGCTTGACACTAGAAGTTTCTCCATTGGAGGAAGAATTGAGGAAGTTGTTTCTACCTGGAACAGGACAGGACCGAGACTCCTTAATTGGGCCTGTTACCCTGTTCTCTGTGTGTATCCCCCAGTTGACTCAAACATGTCTTTGTGCCAGCCATGGTGGTCCATACATACAATCCTCCCACCTATGAGATGCAAAGTCAGGAGTTCAGGGCCATCGTCAGTAAACAGGGAGCCAGAAGCCAGGCTGGAATACGTGAGACCCTACTTCAGAAAAAGAAAAAAAATACCCATGGGCTGGAGAGATGGCTCAGAGGCTAAGAGCACTGACTGCTCTTCCAGAGGTCCTGAGTTCAATTCCCAGCAACCACATGGTGGCTCACAACCATCTGTCATGAGATCTGGCGCCCTCTTCTGGTGTGCAGATAGACATGGAAGCAGAATGTTGTATACATAATAAATAAATAAATAAATAAATAAATAAATAAAATCTTAAAAAAAAAAGAAAAAGAAAAAATATCCTCCCACAGTCCTCATGGGGCTGAGCTCGGCCCTCTACAAAGTGTGACAGTTGTGTGGCTTCGTCTATTTGTGAAATCCCTAGCAGTGAGATCGGGGCCTGTCCCTAACGATTGAGCTGACCATTGGGAACCCATTCCCATGCTGGGCTGCCTTGCCCAGCCTTCATACGAACAGAGGATGGGGGATGAGGACAGAAGGGAGGAGGGTACAGGAGGAGAGGAGGAGGGGAAACTGTGGCCAGGATGTCAAACACACACACACACACACACACACACACACACACACACACACACACACGCACACACACGCGCACACACACACTCACGCGCGCGCACACACACACACACACCACGCCCACACACACACACACACACCACACACACACACGCGCACACACACACACACACTCACACACACACACACACACACACCACACTCACACACACATCACACACATACCCACACACATACACACACACTCACACACACACTCACACACACACACACACACTCACACACACTCACACACACTCACACACACTCACACACACTCACACACACATACCCACACACATACACACACACTCACACACACACTCACACACACACACATCACTCACACACACACACTCACACACACTCACACACACACACACACTCACACACACTCACACACACACTCACACACACATACCCACACACTCACACACACTCACACACACACACTCACACACACACACACACTCACACACACTCACACAGACACTCACACACACATACCCACACACATACACACACACTCACACACACACACTCACACACACACACACACACTCACACACACTCACACAGACACTCACACACACATACCCACACACATACCCACACACTCACACACACACACACACACACACACACACACACACGTCCCAGCACTCAGGAGGCAGAGGCAGACGGATCTCTGTGAGTTTGAGGTCAGCCAGATCTACAAAGCAAGTTACAGGACATCCCGAGCTATTATACAGAGAAACCTTGATGGTTAATTGTTGCAGGAGCCCATTGTGGGTAGTATATCCCTGGACCAGTAGGGCTGGGCTGTAGAAAAGCATTAGCAGAGCAAGCCACAGGGAAACAGACAGTAAGCAGCAAATTGCCGTGTTTTTTTTTTTTTTTTCTGCTTCAGGCTTCTGCCTTGGTTTCACTCAGTGAAGAGCTCTAACCTGGAGGGTAAAATAAACTCTTGCTTTCCGAAGTCGCCTTTGGTCATGCTGTTTATCACAGGAACAGAAAGCCAAGTAGAACAGAGGGTACACTTTGGTCAGTGGTATTTGTTCTGAGACCTGAAAGATGAACCAATCTCCCCCAGAAATTCTATATAATTATATTATTATTTTATGGGCTTGGAGAGATGGTTCAGCTGTGAAGAGCACTGGCCCCTCTTGCAGAGGACACGGGGTTCAATTCCCAGCACTCACATGGCAGCTCACAGCTGTTGTGGGATATTAGTTGAAGGTGTGTTACATTCTTTTATGCTGTAGAACATTTGTTTGATGATGTAAAGATGTGTTACATTGTTTTATGTTGCATTTGTTTAACTCAGTGAAGCTGTGTTACTTTGCCTGCCTAACACACCTGGCTGATCTAATAAAGAGCTGAACTGTGAATAGCTGGGCAGGAGAGAAAGATAGACAGGGCTGGTGGGCAGAGAGAATAAACAGGAGAGAGGAAAAGGGTGAGAAAGAGAACACCAGCCACACAGCCAGCAACGGAGTAAGAAGGAAAGAGATAGAGAAAAGGAAAAGCCAGAGACACAAGGTAGATTTTTTTTTATTAAGATTTATTGATTGAGGGCTGGAGAGATGGCTCAGAGGTTAAGAGCACTGGCTGCTCTTCCAGGGGTCCTGAGGCCGGGCGTTGGTGGTGCACGCCTTTAATCCCAGCACTCGGGAGACAGAGGCAGGTGGATGTCTGTGAGTTTGAGGCCAGCCTGGTCTCCAGAGCGAGTTCCAGGACAGGCTCCAAAGCTACAGAGAAACCTTGTCTTTAAAAGAAAAAGAAAAAAAAAAGAAAGAGAGAGAGCGAGCGAAAGAAAAGAGGAAAGACAGTCCTCTGATGAGATGGCTCAGTGGTTAAGAGCACTGGCTGCTCTTCCAGAAGACTCAGGTTCAAATCCCAGCACCCACATGGCAGCTCACAACTGTCTGTGACTCCAAGATCTGACACCCTCACATAAACATACATGCAGGCAAAACACTAATGCACATAAAAATAAATAATAATAAAGAATGCCGGTCCTAGTGACCCTAAACTCTTTCCCGCCTCTGATACCCATCCCTGTTGCACCTGCCCCCACCTCAGGAACACCCCTGGCACTGAAGCAGCTCCCCAAGACGTCTACTTCCCTCCGTAGCTTCCTGTATGAGTTCTGTGTGGGCCTCTCACTTGGCACGCATCCGGCCATCGTGGCGGCCTACGGCATTGGCATCGAGTCAGCCAGTTCCTACAGCTTCCTGACAGAGCCCGTTCTCCACGGGGACCTCATCACCTTCATCCAGCCCAAGGTGAGTAGGTAGGCCCTGGGCGTGCCTTTGTGAGCCTTACCGGGGTTCATGGGAATCTCCAAACAGCATGAACCCCAAGAATCATGTTCACTGTGTTAGGCCACACTGGCCCTCATCTAATCCAAATTCTAGAATATTTGGTCCCTTTTGACTTCATTGCCTATGTCCTATTTCGATTAACCAATCCTCACAAGATCATAGTCTATCCTACTGGAGTTAACGGGCCTCGTGGGCTCACTGGGACCCAGCAGTTCACATTAGGGCTCACAGGTCTCTCCAGGTCACACCAGGGGCTCATGCTTGGCCTCTGCATTCATACAAGCTCACAGGCCTCACAGTTCACACCAGACTCAGACTAGTTCCCCCCCCCCCACACACACACACCCCAGCTCCACAAGCTCACCGAACTTACAGGCTTAACGTAGCTCACATGACTCATAGTTCACACTAGGCCTCAAAGGACTCATACAAAGAGACGCAGGTTCAAAGTAGGCCTTACAAGCTCACACGAGACCTTACTGCCCTGAAGTCCTCAAAGGCCTGACAGGCTTGCACTAGGCCTCAGAGACCTCACAGGCTCATATTAGGTCTCACAGGCCTTACAGGCTCACCCTGGACCTCATAGGCTTCACAGGCTCACAGCACACACACACACACACACACACACACACACACACACACACCACCCCACTTGGTAGGCCCGACGAGCTCACACTAGGCCTCACAAGTCTCTCAAAGCTCACAGGCTTCATTGGCAATGCCTATTTGTTAGCCAACCCTGGACCTGCACCTGGGGTTGAAAAGAAGCCCTACCTCTTCAGTTTCCTTCATTGTCTTTGCCCCCTGCAGGTGGGTCTTCCCCAGCCAGCCACTCAGCGCTGTGCAGCCCAGCTGGCCTCGGCCCTGGAGCATATTCACTCCCACGGCCTGGTATACCGGGACCTGAAGCCAGAGAACGTGCTGGTGTGTGACCCAGACTGCCATCGTGTCAAGCTGACTGACTTTGGCCACACCCGGCCCCGAGGGACCCTGCTCCGACTTACTGGGCCTCCTATACCCTACACTGCCCCTGAGCTGTGTGCGCCACCACCCTTCCCCGAGGGACTACCCATCCAACCTGCCCTGGATGCCTGGGCTCTGGGAGTCCTGATTTTCTGCCTTCTTACTGGCTACTTCCCCTGGGACCAGCCCCTGGTGGAGGCTGACGCTTTCTTTGAGGACTTTATCATCTGGCAGGCCTCAGGCCAGCCCCAAGACCGGCCACAGCCCTGGTATGGCCTGTCACCTGTGGCAGACGCTCTCCTGTGGGGGCTGCTAGACCCTCAGCCCAGGAAGAGGAGCCCTGTGAGCTCCATCAAGGGCTACCTAGGCCAACCCTGGAGACAGAGAGGGGGGGAGGCTGAGGAATTGGCAAAGGAGCTGAAGGAAGATGGGTAGCGAGGAAGCCACGGGGCTACCAACGGGGAGCAGCCTGCGTGCCCAGACCTGCTTAGCCTGCGCTGCCTGGCTGTGGCCTCCTCTCTGTTTGCAAGCTCTCTCCCACCTGTCCTGTGTGTAGTTTGTGTCTCCTCTGTGCTCTGTGCGTACGTGCATGTGTGCGCAAACACGAGCGTGTCATGTGACCATCAGAGGACTTTTGGGGGTCAGTTCTCTTGGGGCCCAGCAATGGAACCGAGTCCTTTATAGGTCTTCAAGCGTCTTTCCCTACGGGAGCCTTCTTGGCTGTCTCTGCTCTTGATCTCTGGATCCTCCTGCCTCGGAATCCCGAGTGCTGGGATAACAGGCTCGCACGCACGCACACACGCACGGTGCTCAGCTCCCCTGCAGAGCTGGGCACCATGGCACACACCTCAGATAGTCTGCCCTCGAAACCCCAGGTAGGACGGCCACCAGCCCTGGACAGCCTCCCCTCCTATGTGTCCTCAGAGCAGTGCCCAGCCTGCAGCAGGCAACCGGACAGACATCAGACACATCTGTAGTCGGTGCTTCCCACCGGGGGCCTCTCTTACTCTTTTCACCGCTGTCTTCCTGGCTTGTGTCACCCCTCGTGGGGCTTCGCGGCACTCAGAAGGGCTCCAGCTTTTTTTCTCCCACCCACCTGCAGGTTGGGATCCCGCCACGCCCCTGCCACGCCCCTCGGACACCGCCATGCCACACCCCCTACCCCCACCGCCTATGTACTCTTTATGTACTTGCCTCAGCTGCCCTCCTCTGCAAATAAAAGTCCCCCAGGCAACTAGGTCTTGTGCTGTGACTCTGTCCATTCGTGCAAGAGGAGTGTGAACGGGAAGAGAGAGAGAGAGCATAGAGACAGAGGCAGAGACAGGAGAAGTCGTAGGACCAAACAGTGCTTGGCTAAGGACTCCCATCCGGTCGCTCTTAAATGGAGCCTGTGACGCTAGGTATCTAAATATTGCTCAGGCAGTTATTTCATTTATTTACTTATTTGTTTGGTTTTTGGAGACAGGGTTTCTCTGGAGCTTTGCAGCCTGTCCTGGCACTCACTCTGTATAGAACAGGCTGGTCTCGAACTCATAGAGATCTGCCTGTCTCTGCCTCCCGAGTGCTGGTATTAAAGGCGTCAGCCACCAACGCCCAGCTTAATTTTCATTTTTATAACACCGAGTTCTATCTTGTAACCCTGGCTGTCCTGGAACTAGCTCTGTAGACCAGGCTGGCCTCAAATGCACAGAGCTCCACCTGCCTCTGCCTACCGAGTGCTGGGATTAAGGATGTGCACCTCCGATGCTTCCCCCCTGCTTTTTTTGGGCATGGTCTTACATGGGCCAAACTGCCCTTGAACTCACTATGTAGCTGAAGGTGACCTTGAACTCCTGATCTGCCTGTCCCTACCTCCTGAGTGCTGGGATCACAGGCATGCACCACTGTGCTGGGTGTGCGCGATGCTAGTATTCCAACCCAGGGCTTTCTGTGTGCTAAACACACACTCCACCAACCGAGCCGCATTCCCAGTTCTGTGAGCCGTTTATTTCTAAGACTCCTCTCTATTCTACCCAATCAGAGTTCTTGTGCGGTGAAAGACACCGTCCTGCCTGGGTGGGTGACTCAGTTAGTAAAGTGCTTGCCAGGAAATCTGGGGACCTGAGTTCACACCGTTTTTTGAGGAGGGAGAGACAGGCAGGCAGACCTGTGTGGTTTGCTGGCTATCCAACTTTGCGAGTGCATGCTTGTGTAAGACAGCCCGGCAAGGCAGGTCAGACAGGAGGCCTAGCCAGTCTTCATCCATCTGGCCCCTCCGCATCCTTCCCCTGCCACACACACACACACACACACACACACACACACACACACACACGCCCCTTCCTGGCAGCCACCTTGTTTGCAAACACTCTCTCTTCCTCTCCGTGCCCTGCTTGGCTGCAGGCCCAGAGCAAGGCTACAACTCGGGGATGGATCGTGTGTCACTGGCTCCCTAGCCCCCTGCACACACCCCTGGGGCCCCTGCTGTGGCTACGAGGTGCTGCCTGGAAGGGGGCTGGCAGAGCTGGTGTGCCCGGGTGTGAGATGACCCCAAGGCCCCTTGGACTCTGGGTTCCAGCCAATGCAGTAGGAAAAGTGACAGCTGCCATCCTGGGCAGCCAGTGAGGCGCCTTAGAGTAACGAATCTTTAGAAAGGATGGGACAGCAAAGGGGGTGAGCGTGTCAAGACCTCCTGCCACCTCCTCCATGCATCTAAAATAGCGCGAGCAACTAGGCCAAGAATGTGTCCCATGAAAACGGAAGGTGCCTGGGATGAGGGTAACGGACGGACCGACCGGGAGAAGGGCCGGGGGCACAGGGGCGCCTGGGCGCCTGTTAATTGGTGGTGGCAGCTGAGGATTAGCTGGGAGGCGATAATGACAAGCGTTGACCTAAGCGACAGGGACAACAGAAGAATCCCAAGAAGGGCTCAAGGGGAGGTCGACACTAATTATCAACGCTAATGCACCGTTTCACACCGAGGACAGCGGCTCACACAATCCCTGCTCACTGATGGCTCCTGCTCGGCATGCCAAGGGGGCCCCTGGCACTTTCCCTACCTCCGTTTTGGGGCTGTGGTGTCAGAGTTCACACACACACACACACACACACACACACACACACACACACACGTCGGTAATAGAGCCGGAATTCAAATCCCAGCAGCACTCCTGCTGCTGCCCTGCAGGGGTGTGAGAGGAGGCCGTGTGGATAAGTGTGTGAGAGTTTGTGTGCAGCCACAGTGGCGTGTGTGTGTGTGTGTGTGTGTGTGTGTGTGTGTGTGTGTGTGTGCAGTCACAGCCACAACAGTGTGGATGAAAGTGAGAATGTGTGTGCACACAAAGAATTGTTGTGAGTGTATGGGGGAGGTGTGACACCGTGGGTCCAAGAGCAAGAGTGATGGCAGGAGCGTGGATGCGTAAGTGTGCAAGGTAGGAGCGAACACGGGAGCGTGCGTGCGTGCGTGCCGAAGTTAATATGAGTGTGAGCGCGGGTGTGACTGTGAGACTGTGCGTGTGTGTGCGCGCGGGAGTCAACACTGTGAGAACGTGTGGGTATAATACGAAGTGCATGCGTCACAAGAACAAGCCCGGATGTGAGTGCACGTGAGCACGAGGACGTGCGTGCACATGGGTGAGCGTAGAGGTGCTAGGACTAGCGCGATCACAAGTGTGCAAGGGCGGGTGCAGGAGTGTGAAGAGAATGGGTATGGGGGCGACTGTGAATCTGAAGTGTGGGGTGTAGGTTTGAGTGCACGTGTGAGTATGATAGTGTTTGTGCACGTGGAGGCGGACACGAGCGTGTGGAAGTGAGCGTGAACACAAACCGCGTGGGCGGGCGTGGATCTGAGTATACGCGGGCGTAGGAACGGGCATGGGTGTGAGTGCGCGTGTGTGGGTGGAGAGGCGATCCCCAGTGTGGCTGAGTGTAAAGGTGGGTGTGAGCATGAGTGTGCGTAGACACCGGAGTGAACGGGGGGGGGAGTGTGAAAAGAAACGCAAAGTCGAAGTGTGGGTGGGGGGGTGAAAAGTCTGCTCACGTGTGCCAGGGGCGTGGATCTGAGCGTGAGAGCGGACAAGAGTGTGATGCGTGTGTGCCCGTGGAAGCATGTTCACTGCGTGCAGGAGCATGAATGTGTGTGAGCGTGAAGTATGTGTGCGTGAGGGTAAGGGCAGGTGTGAACACGAGAGGTTGAGGTATGTGCTATAGTGAACACGGGTGTGCAATAGTGAGTGTGAATATGATCCGTCTGGAGGAGTGTGAATAAAGTAGAGGTGTGACTGTATGGGCGTGAGCATGGGTGTGTGATATGAGTGTGTGGGCGTGAGCATGGGTGTGTGATATGACTGTGTGGGCGTGAGCATGGGTGTGTGATATGAGTGTGTGGGTGTGAGCATGGGTGTGTGATATGACTGTGTGGGCGTGAGCATGGGTGTGTGATATGACTGTGTGGGCGTGAGCATGGGTGTGTGATATGAGTGTGTGGGTGTGAGCATGGGTGTGTGATATGAGTGTGTGGGCGTGAGCATGGGTGTGTGATATGAGTGTGTGGGTGTGAGCATGGGTGTGTGATATGAGTGTGTGGGTGTGAGCATGGGTGTGTGATATGAGTGTGTGGGCGTGAGCATGGGTGTGTGATATGAGTGTGTGGGTGTGAGCATGGGTGTGTGATATGAGTGTGTGGGCGTGAGCATGGGTGTGTGATATGACTGTGTGGGCGTGAGCATGGGTGTGTGATATGAGTGTGTGGGCGTGAGCATGGGTGTGTGATATGAGTGTGTGGGCGTGAGCATGGGTGTGTGATATGAGTGTGTGGGTGTGGCGGTGAGTGTCAGATTAGTGTGGTCACGAGTGTGCTCTTGTACTGGAAGGAGGGTGTGAACACGAGCGTGCACAAGAGCGGGAGTGTGAATATGAAATGTGGGGTCGACACGAGGATGTGTCCTTCTGTGTGTGTGAGTGTAAACGAGCATAGACACGAGTGTGCTCTATAAATGATATCGTGCAAGAGTGCACACTGTCTGTGCAGGATCGTGAGTGTGAGTGTGAGTGTGAGTGTATGAGTGTGGGGTGTGAGTATGTGGGGGTGTGAGTGTGTAGGTGTGTGTGAGTGTGGGGGGTGTGAGTGTGTAGGTGTGTGTGAGTGTGTGAGAGAGTGTGTGAGTGTGTGGATTTGTGGGGGGGGTGAGTGTGTGTGAGTGGGGGGTGTGAGTGTGAGTGTGTGTGTGTGAAGATGGCCGTGAGTGGGCTCTGGTTGGGAGCGGATGGGGGGCTGTTTAAGTGTGAGGCGGAGGTGGACACAGTCGCATCACTGAGGTGTCGGCCCCTCCCTGAGCTGCGGAACCTGATTGGTTAACACTGAAAGCCAAGCGCCAGGCGGTGGTGGCGCCGCCTTTAATCCCAGCACTCGGGAGACAGAGGCAGAGGCTGTGGTGGCACAACCTTTATCCCTAGAGCTCCAGAGGCAGAGGCACTCAGACCTCTGTGAGTTTGAGGTCAGCCTGGTCTACAGAGCAAGTTACAGGACATCCAGAGCTGTTATACAGAGAAACCTTGGTGGTTAATTGTTGCAGGAGCCCATTGTGGGTAGTGTATCCCTGGGCCAGTAGGGCTGGCCTTATAAAAGCATTAGCAGAGCAAGCCAAAGGGAAACAGACAGTAAGCAGCAAATTGCCGTGTTTTTTTTTCTGCTTCAGGCTTCTGCCTTGGTTTCACTCAGTGAAGAGCTCTAACCTGTAGGGTAAAATAAATTCTTGCTTTCTGAAGTCTCCTTTGGTCATGCTGTTTATCACAGGAACAGAAAGCCAAGAGGAACAGAGGGTACACTTTGGTCAGTGGTATTTGTTCTGAGACCTGAAAGATGAACCAATCTCCCCCAGAAATTCTATATAATTATATTATTGTTTTATGGGCTTGGAGAGATGGTTCAGCTGTGAAGAGCACTGGCCCCTCCTGCAGAGGACATGGGGTTCAATTCCCAGCACTCACTTGGCAGCTCAGAGCTGTTGTGGGATATTAGTTGAAGGTGTGTTACATTCTTTTATGTTGTAGAACATTTGTTTGATGATGTAAACATGTGTTACATTGTTTTATGTTGCATTTGTTTAACTCAGTGAAGCTGTGTTACTTTGCCTGCCTAACACACCTGACTGATCTAATAAAAAGCTGAAGTGTCAATAGCTGGGCAGGAGAGAAGGAGAGAGAGGGCTGGTGGGCAGAGAGAAGAGAGAGAGGAAAAGGGAAGGAGGAGAAAAGGGGGAGAGAGAACACCAGCCACACAGCCAGCAACGGAGTAAGAAGGAAAGAAAGACATAGAGAAAAGGAAAAGCCCAGAGGCACAAGGTAGTTTTTTTGTTTTGTTTTGTTTTTTTTAGGACTGGAGAGATGGCTCAGAGGTTAAGAGCACTGGCTACTCTTCCCAGGGTTCCTGAGGCCGGGCATTGGTGGTGCATGCCTTTAATCCCAGCACTCGGGAGGCAGAGGCAGGCGGATCTCTATGAGTTCGAGGCCAGCCTGGTTTCCAGAGCGAGTGACAGGATAGGCTCCAAAGCTACACTGAGAAACTCTGTCTCGAAAAACCAAACAAAAACCAAACAACACTGAAAGCCAAGCAAGGCAGGTGGTTACAGTCAAGGGACAGAGTGATGAGTGTGCCCCTCACACACTGGAGCCGGCTCCGTGAGTAAGGCGCTTGCCACCAAACCCGACGACTGAGTTCCATCCCCAGGGTCCCACCTGCTGGAAGGAAAGAGAACCAACTCCTGCAAATTCTCCTCCTACCCTTACACGTGTGTGTTGGCACGCGTGTTCCCTCCCGGCACACACGCACAGGCACACCATGTGTGTAACTTCCACCAATGAGCAGCTGCACCAGACCCAGCAGTTCCTCTCCCAGATGCACAGCCGGGAGACGAGGACGGGACAGAGGCCACACAGAGCACAGACAGCTGGCTCAGCCCTCGTGTGTACTGAGATCACGTGCCCGGCCCCCACACAAACAGCCATGTGCAGCCAGAGTGTGCCGGCAATTCCAGGGAGGTGTGGACAGGGAAAACCCGGAGCCAACCCCTCGGTGAACTCCAAGACTGGTGAGAAACCCTGTTTAAAAAAAAAAAAAATCAGGTGGGTTTTTGCAATAAGCGACAGTTAACAGAGAAACCCAACTGGTGGAAATGTTAGGATCAGGGGCTGAGTGTTCAGTCCTCCATCGCACAGCAAAGTCATCCTACCCAAGGCTCGGGCCACACAAAGGAAGAAGAAAGGATGCTAAGAGCTGGAGGTTGGGGCGTAGTGCTGTGAAACGCTCGCTTCCAGAGAGCTGGATGCTCGGTGGTGCCTGCCACACTCAGGGTTTAAGGGTGTTACCGCGTGCACCCAGTGTTCCGGGTGGATTTCCTTGTTGGGACCCAGCCCCCATGGGGTCTCTAAGAGCTGTTTTCCAGCATAACCACAGGTACCTCCTGTTTGCCTGACCTCACCCCACTGGGATCAATACCCTGTTGTGAACCCTTTGACCTGGGGTTTTTGTAAGTTTGTATATAAGGCTGCTCCACAATAAAGGTGGGGGACATTGTCTCAGAGAAGGACCAGGAGTCTTGTGGTTCACCCAAATCTCCAGGCTTTCGCCCAAGACTCGGACTCAGTGGTGGCCAAGAGCAGCCACGTTTCCTGGCATCACTATTTATCCACTCCATTCTTTAGAGTTTTCTCTATCGACAGTCCTATCCCAGGTGGATGATGACAGACAGGCATTTGATTGGTGTGTGTGTGTGTGTGTGTGTGTGTGTGTGTGTGTGTGTGTGTGTTGTGGGTGTGTTTAATGGAGTCTGAGTTTGGAGTTTATCTACACCCGCTGAGTTCGCTAGTCCGATGCAGCTACTGTTCTGGGCTTGTCGCAAGCTGGCAAGCAGACGTGGGGCTCGGCTGTCCCCAGGGAGGTGTCAGAGTCAGGGCCAGCAGCGGGTGGGGTTGGCTACCCATCCTGGCTGTAGGCCCCGGGGGCCAGATGTTTGGGCTTAGCTGCCCAGCCAAACAGGGATAGAATGACTGAGTAATTAGGTACCCGCCTGTTTGGGGCTGGCAGAAGGTAACAGGGGTGGAGAGACCTTGGGCTGGAACACCCGTCACACACCCACGCTCCTCTGGTTTGCAGAGAAGCCAAAGGCTGCACCCCAAGCTGGGCTCTCTGGCACTTTCAGAGAGATGACCCATAGCTAAGGTCCACCTGACCCCACCCACGCATAGAGACGCATAGAGACTGTTTCTTCCAAGTGGGGTACTGCTCTCTGACACCCCAATGAGCCAGGACAGGAAGGGGAAGGCAGCAGAAGCCCTACTCTCCCAAGGTTAGCTGTCAGCAGTTATTTAAGTCTCGGCTTAATGAAATCTGGGGACCATAGAGTTCCCTGCAGGCGCCTTTGCCTGTTGGTGAGATCAGAGTGTCCATCCATCAAGACCCCGGACATTATTCCACTCCCTGCCCAAACCAGTAACTGGACCCCGCTGGCCTTTGCAGGAGTGCAGGGGCGCCAGGCTCCATCACCTTCCGTGACCTCTGAGCCGTGATCTGGGAAGAGGAGGAGGGACCAGTTTCCTGGCCAAGGCTGCAGGGGTCAGAAACTGGAGTGCTGGGGGGTGGGGCGGGGTTGGGTGGTGTCTTCCAAGCTAGCCCTGGGTTTACAGACCAGTAAGGATGGGTTCAGAGATACGAAGGGACCCGCTTGGGTCACTAAGACAGGGGAAGCCGTGAAAGACATCATCTGGAGCCCAGGACAAGGTCAAAGCACAGGCATGTCTGTCGCTGCCCCGGGCTCTGCCGAGTGGCTTTGGTGATGAGCTAGACTGCTCTGCAGATCAGGGCTCCTTCCTTGCAGGGCTATGGTGTGGATGGTAGGTCATTTATTAAGAGTCCAAGCTCCTCAAGGTGGTACATGCCTGTAACCCCAGGACTCAAGGAAGGGATCAGAGGTTCAAACCTCAGCTATGGAGTTTGAAGCCAGTCTGGACTACATGACTCTATCTCCTCTCTCTCTCTCTCTCTCTCTCTCTCTCTCTCTCTCTCTCTCACACACACACACACACACACACACACACACACACACACACCACACTGTTAGGCACAGAGAGGGTTAGGTGTGTCTGAATCACACCTTTTTCATCAATTCATTAACTTTACAGGGGACATCCATGGAAGTCAGAGGACAACTTATGGTAATTGGCTCCCTCCTTCCGTTATTTAGGTTCCAGGGAATCAAACCCTGATCATCGCAGCTTACATAGCAAGTGTCTACCCAAATGAGGCATCTCACTAGCCCTGGGCTCACTCTTGGTCAAGTGGGCAGATGTCGCTTACCATCTCTGTCCACACGTGAACTAACTCGTAGGTAATCCTCACCCCTCAATGGGATTAATATTCCCATTTTACAGAGGAGAAAACTGACGCTGTGCGAAAGGAATAAAAAAAAAATCCCAGAGTTATATGGGCTGCCCACAGCCAAGCCTGGACTCAAGTCCAGCCGACCTGATGTAGCCACATAATACTATTTGAAGAGCAAGGCCCCTGAGCTGGGAATGGAGTCCAGCTGGCAGAACGCTCGTCCAGCAAGCAGGGCCCTAGGTTCAACTCACAAAGGTGCATAGAACCAGGTGTGCCAGGTGTGATACAGCATATCTCTAGTCCCGGTACTCTGGAGGTACAGCCTAGCGGGTCAGGAGCTGAATCAAAGTTCACGTTGGCATCTCCTTTCTTGCCCTCCTCAAGGAGATGCCTTGACAGAGGGAGACAGCACAGGTGTGGAGAGAGGTCTGGCCCAGGGGAAATGTTAGGGGATCCACAGGGATGACCCCAACGAAGAATCCAAGCACTGGTGGAGAAAATGCCATTGATGCCCTTCCCCTATAATGAGATCGGTGTCTACCTTGGTTACCATTCCTAGAGCCTTCATCCGGTAGCTGTTTGAGCAGAAACAGGCACCCACAGCTAAGCACTGAAACATACCCCTGGAATCCGGTTGAGGAGAGGGAGGAGGAATGAGCAAAGAAGCCAAGACGGGGCTGCAGAAACCCACAGAAACAGTTGACCTGACCTAGTGAGAGCATGGAGACCCTAGTCATAAATCTGGGGAACCAGCATTGGACCAAACCAAGCCCTCTGAATGTGGGTGCCAGCTAGGAGGCCAAGACAGTCTATGGGACCTCTAACAGTGGAGCCATCTTTAACCCTAGAGCACAATGGACTTTGGGAGCCCATTCCCTATGGAGGGATACTATTGCAGCCCAGATACAGCAAGGAGGGCCTAGGCCTCCCCCAAATGATGTGACAGACTTTGAAGTCCCTGGTGGAGGGCCTCACTATCCCTAGGGAGGAGCTTGGGGATGGGTTAGGGGGGTTAGTGGGGAACATGGGAGGATGGGAGCATGAGGGAATGGGGAGACGGACTTGCAAATATGAGTAGTAAATAAAGAATTTAAATAAAAAACATTGAATAAAAAGAAAGTTCACATTGGGCTACTTGCATGAGACGTCCTCTCAGAAGGGTGGGGTGTGCACAAGCTTGGGCTGCCAATGGACCGGGCACAAGAAGGGGATGACGGAAGACTCGCTCCCCTCGCTCGCTGAGAGCCTAAGCAACCTCAGAAACACAATGTCGCCGTGCGGTCATCTCCCCATGCCCACGAGGCATGCATTATTATCTCCATTTATAGGTGGGGAACGAGGCATGCATTATTATCTCCATTTATAGGTGGGGAACGGAGACTAAGAGGCTTGGCAGCTGGCTCAGGACTACCCCTAGCAAGGGCTCCTCCACGGCGGCCAGGCTGAGAGTGTGTCTCCTCATCTGCTGAGCTCCGGTAACAGAACCCTCCTCAGCCAGTGGTGACGGAGTTGGAGTAACAGCCGGCTGTGGAGCCGCTAATTACCAGTGGTTCTCAGCCTGTGGGTCGCAATGCCGTCGGGTTGCCTTTCACGGGCAATAAATGAGATATTTACATTTCAGTTCATAACCATAGCAAAATTACCGTTATGAGGTAGAGATGAAATTATGTTATGTCTGGGAGTCACCACGGCATGAGGAACTGTATTAAAGGGTCGCAGAATTAGGAAGGTTGAGAACCGCTGCAAATGGAGCCTGACGCAGGTGCAGCCAGTAACGGTTACTCCCTGTGATGGTGACGCTATACAACCCATTCAGATTTATGGACCAGGTGCTCTGTTTTTTGTTTGTGTGTTTCTTCTTTTTTTAAAGATTTTATTTATTTATTTATTATGTATACAACATTCTGCTTCCATGTCTATCTGCACACCGGAAGAGGGCACCAGATCTCATAACGGATGGTTGTGAGCCACCATGTGGTTGCTGGGAATTGAACTCAGGACCTCTGGAAGAGCAGCAGTCGGTGCTCTTAACCTCTGAGCCCTCTCTCCAGCCCTTGCTTCTTCTTCTTTTTTGTTGTTTTTTGAGACAGAGTTTCTCTGTGTAAAGCTCTAGCTATCCTAGAACTCGATTTGTAGACCAGGCTGGCCTCGAACTCACAGAGATCCGCCTGCCTCTGCCTCAGGAGTGCTGGGACTAAAGGCGTGTGCCACCACTGCCGGGTGGCGGCGTGCGCTCTGTTTGAAAAGCTGGACACAGCACGGCTAAGCCAGCTTCCTTCGGGCGCAGACTCATCACTGTCGGGGCTCGCCGAGATCGCGGCTGGCACGATCAGCATCATCACCAGCATTGCCAGCATATCAACGCCATTGTCTCGTCTCCATATTACCAACTCACCGTCACCTCCCCTCACCCTTCGGCTACTGTCCCCACACTCACTGCCGTCCGCATCAACACCTTCATTATTCCTGGTGGCCTGGTCACCTTCACCACCACCAATCACATCAATACTATCGACACTGTTAACGCCGCCGTCCCAGGGACCACACGATTAATAACCATCATCCCCATCAACACTCAACCGCCACCCTCATCATTGTAACATCAATAACGCCGCTCCATCATGGTCAACGCCGTCATTGTCACTAACATCACCTCGCCGCCTTCGTCATCGCCTTTATTATCAACACCATCATCACCGTGACCGTCATCATAAGCATCCCACTATCCCGGTCAGCACAGCCATCCCCGTCACCGTCACCAGTCGCTACCATTGTTGCCTTCATGTTGAGCACCCGTCACCATCCCCCCTACTGTGGAATATGTGGTGTGGACAGGTCAGGGTCAACTTTGTGATTCTGTCCCTCTAGGGTCCCCCGTTACGATAAATCTTTCCGCCAAATGCTGCCTGAGCCCCACCGCCACGTGTGAGCTTTACGCCAGCCGCCCGCCCGAGTTAGGGCCAAATGAATACACAGAAACTTGTGTTAGGTTCAAAGCTGTTGGCCAATGACTAGGATTCCTCATCTGTTAGCTCAGTCTCAATTATCATAAATCTATATATTTTATAAGACTTATCTTATCGGACGCCTTGTTGGCGTCCCTCCTTGCCGGTGGCTCACATCCTGCCGCTGGAGGAGGCGAAGGGAAAAGGGGAGAACGCTTCCTGTTTCCTTGCTAAATATGAGTCTCCTTGCGATGTCACTTCCTGCCTGGATCACCACTTCTCTATTACATTTCCCAGAATCCTCTTTGACTCCTAGACCCGGCTAACTTGCTGTCTCATTGGCCAAACAGTGTTTTATTTAACAATCAATAAGATAAACACACACAGTACATTCCCCATCAGACCCCCTGCTTTCCCCAGTAACAACACCCACACTTTGCTGGTAGATGCTTTGGTTTGTTTGTTTGAGAGTATCTTTAGCACCCCGAATTTCAGAACGGGTCACACGTCTCCCCTCAGAGGCCTCTCCTCCTCCGTGGTGGTGAAGGTGGGCACAGGTGTGCTGGGGGCCCGGGCGGCTTCTGCCAGTCTCTTTACAGTCTCGGTCAGCTGCCCCAGGCCCTGGGCAGCCTCTACCAACTGGACCAGGCCGAGCCCCAGGACTTGGCGTTCCTGCCGGTCTTGTTCCAGGACCTGAGTCAGCCTCTGCAGCTGGTCACCCACCTGCCTCACAGCCGCCACCAGCTCCACCAAGGCCGGTGGCTCACAGGCCATGACCCTGACCGGGGGTACTGGGGACAGACATGGCCCAAGGGGACCTGGGTTGTGATTAGGGGGTGGCCCTTGAGGAAGGTGGTCACGGGGAGGTTGTTCCAACGGGGGAGCCATAGAGGAGAGGTGGACGTCGGGGGTCACAGTGGGGTCCCGAGCCGAGTGTGAGGTCTGCATGGACGGGGAGGTTAATTTGGGGCTTTGACTCCTGGGTGGTTTGAAGACCTCCGTGGATAGTGGGTCCATGCTTGGGGCTGGGGAGGGCCTGAAGGGGTCGGTCTCGGAGGCTCGAGAGGGCTCGAGGCTGTGCATCTGGAATGTGCTTGTGGGAGGGGCTCCCACAAAGGTCAGCCCCGGGTGTAGGGCAGGCTTGACCCTTGGTTCTGGAGCAAGAGAGGGAAAGTCTGTCTCCAGGGAGGATGGAAGGGACTTTGTAGGGGTGGTGGGGGCTGGGGAAGCATGAGTCAGGTTGGCGGGAGGTTGAGATGTTGGGGTAGGGTGAGGGGTCCTGGGAAACTGAGGGTTTGTGGTGTGTTGGGGGGCCATGGTAGGGTGAGAAGCTGTGGTGAGTTGAGGGAGGGTGGTGGGCTCAGGGCTGGTGGTGGGCTCAGGGCTGGTGGTGGGCTCAAGGGTGATGGTGGGCTCAGGGCTGGTGGTGGGCTCAGGGCTGGTGGTGGGCTCAAGGGTGATGGTGGGCTCAGGGGTGGTGGTGGGCTCAGGGGTGGTGGTGGGCTCAGGGGTGGTGGTGGGGTGAGAGGTGGTGGCGAGTTCAGGGGTGGTGGTGGGGTGAGGGGCTATGAAAGGCTGTGTGGGGGTCCTGGGGCCCATGGGGAGGTCTGAGGAACCAGAACTCTCGGGGACTATTTCGGGTGTTGCGTCGGATCCTGGGGTCAGCTCTGAGGTCGGGGAAAGGCTGGTCCCTTCTGACAGCGCAGAGGAATCAGAGGTTAGCCCTTCAGGGGAGCTGGGGGTTGGACCAGGGGAGGGCTCTGGGATGCCAGAGGGCAGCAAACTGGCACCAGAAGTGGTCCAGGCAAAGTCAGAGGCTGTCGGGGGTGGTCCCGGGGTGGGTGGGGACGTTTTGGGGGGGCCTGCGGTCCTCTCCCGCTCCGAGGCCCTGTAAGGGATGAACTGTGGCCGTGAGCCAGAAGGCCCCGGCGAGGTGGAGGGCGCTGGGGAGGAGGTGGTGGGTGCCGTCCTGGCTGGAGTGGGCCGCAGCGGCCGGCGCTCGGGTTTCGGCTTCCTGGGGGAGCCTGGAGGAGAAAGAAAGCGGGAGCAGATCAGCCTGAGGTCAGCTTGCCCTGCCCAGCGTGTCCAGCAACGCCCCCTGGGGAGCTGGCCAATGGGGAGGCAAAGGTCTCCGTGACGTCATGGGTCACCGGCAGACTTCACCAGGCCCTAGTGCCCCCCACCTCTTGCCCTGTGAGGTTCCTGCCGCCACCTGGTGGTCTCTGGGGGGATCCAGTAGGGAGGAATTCTGGAGGGACCCTTTCCTAGCATTTTCTGATTTGCCAGTGACTGGCACAGTCTAGATCTGTGGACATTCTGGACCGCGTGACTTTGCTGCGGGAATAGCACCATCCCTGGCCTCTGCCCACTGAGCGCCCAGTGGAATGAACACGAGGGATGCAGTGAACGGCAGAGCCCTGGCTTTGGTATTGGGACCGTGGAGAAAAATATTAGATGCCGGAGTGGGCAGACTCAGGAGGTAAAGATGCCTAGCACAAAGCCTGGCAATTTGACTTTGATACCCAGGTCCTCCCCCCAATAAATAAATAAAAATTAGGGCATTGGTGGCCCATGACTTTAATCCCAGCCCTGGCGAGGCAGAGCCGGGTGGGTCTCTGTGAGTTCGAGGACAGCCTGGTCTACAAAGTGAGTACCAGGACAGCCAGGGTTGTTACACAGGGAAACCCTGTCTCAAAAACAAACAACCCACAAAAGGAAAAAAAGAAAGAGAAGTGATTAAGTGTCATTGGATAGATGTCTTGCCCCTAGTCATGGTGACCCCAAAGGTGTCTAGCTGTCACGACGGGCTGCTTATTCTAATCCCCTCAGGCAAGTTGTCTCTACACCAGCTAATGACTCCTTGTTGTAGGCTATCCCTCTGCTGGGTCTTTCTTGGGTGAGAACTGGGAACTTGGAGCCCATCTCTGCCCCCCCCCCACAACACAAGCTCCCCAGGCCCCTGCTCTACCCATGACTCACCTGTGTCTGCACGGGCCCTCGGAGCTGGAAAGGGGTGGCCTGGACTCTTGCGGGGGCCGCTGGTGACGGTGGGTCGGGGTTTGGTTGTTGTGGTGGGGGTCCCTCTGGACACACCCCTTCGCGTAGGTGTATCCCATGTCCAGGAGAGCTCATAACTGCCCTGGTCATCTGCAGGTGTGTGAGGAAGAGAGTTGAGTCTTTGTCGTCCCCCCCCCCCGAAAATGACAATCACTCAGCCTCCTGGACACCCTACGTCACCTTGGCCACCAATCAGGATGCTCTTGGCTACTAAAAGCAGAAACCGATGAAATTACCTCATACAGGAAATACATGCTCCATTCCCTGAGATCCCTGACCTGGCATCCAAGCTCATGATAACTGAAATACCATGCTGTCCCACACAGTTTCTTCCTTCCTTCCTTCTTTCTTTCTTTTTCCATTTTTCAAGACAGAGTTTCTCTGTAGCTTTGTACACCAGGGCTGGTCTCAAACTCACAGAGATCCCCCTGTCTCTGCCTCCCTCCCGAGTGCTGGGATTCAAGGAGCGCGTCACCATGGCCCGGCTGTTTTTTTCTTTTGAGACATACACACAAACACACACATGCACAAACATAAATAAATGTAAATAAATAAGCAAATGGACGAATATGAATAAGCAATTAAAAGAAAAACACCGAATTCCCCAATTTTATAAATCCTTGGAGTACAGAAACCTTTCCAGGCTGAAGTGAACAAGAAAAAAGAAAGACATGGCTAAGGCCAGAGAAAGACATCATTGCTGGCTCTGGAGAAAGGGGGAGGGAGCTGTGTTTGGAAAAGTGGAGAGGGCGATTCTCCCATAGGGACCAGCCCTGCCAGTACCCAGATCTTGGTTCAGTGAGACCCATGCATTCTGACCTACAGAATGTTTAAGCCACTGGATTTGTAGTGGTGTCATAACGGCCGGAGACATCAATGTAGGCAATTCTTGGAGCTTAAAGCCTACCCGCCTTAGGGTGGGAGAGCATCTATCACTCTCGCAGAGGACCCAAGTGGGGTTCCCAGCACACACTTCAGGCAGTTCACAACCGCCTGCAACTCCAGTTCAGATCTGATGTCCTCTTCCGGTCTCAGTGCTCACTGCGTTTAAGTGTGTGTGTGTGTGTGTGTGTGTGTGTGTGTGTGTGTGTGTGTGTGAGCGCGCACGCGCGCGCTCACATGTGTGCAAATAAACTAATGTTTTTTGAGACAAGAGAGGGTCTCTGTGTGTATGGAACTTTCTGTGGAGACCAGGTTAGCTTCAAGCTCACCGAGATCCACCTGCCTCTGCCTCTGGAGTGCTAGGATTAAAGGGGTGTGCCACTACCATCCTGCCATAAAATAAATTTTTCTTCTTTTTCTTTCTTTTGGTTTTTTTCAAGACGATGTTTCTCTGTGTAGCTTTGCCTGTCCTGGAACTCATGGTATAAACCAGGCTAGCCTCAAATGCATAGATCTAGCTGTCTCTGCCTCACAAGTACTGGGATCAAAGGCGTGTGCCACCACCATCTAGACATAAAATAAATCTTAAAAAAAAAAATCCTAGCCCTGTGACTATTCAAGTTTTCTCCCAAAGGCCGATGGGTCTCTTGAGAATTCTCCTCCTGGGGCCAGTGAGGACATGGCTCAGTGGGTAAACATGATTGCTGCATACCTGATGACCTGAGTTGCAGTCCCAGAACTTATACTGTGGAAATAGAAAACTAGCTCATCCAAGTTGTCCTCTGACCTCCACACATGTGCCAGGGCACTCACACGAATTAATTTTTAAAAACAATTCCCTTCCTGCTCTCCTCTACTGGGGATAATATCCCATTTCTAGGAAGTTTTTCCTGGTTTCTCTACTATAAACAGTCATCCATAAGACACGTGTAAACTGTTTGAAACAGAGTCCCATCCTGGCATACACACACACCCCATGCCTTCTCCTAAGTCTTCCTGCATGGAACTGTCCCAAGAGTCCCCTTGCACCGTTGTTTGTAATTCTGTATTTATTTCCCCCCTGGAGAGGATCCCTCTGCCTGTGATCAATTCCACCACGAGGGGGTGCTGGGGGACAGGAAAACCGCCTGACAGCACAGAACAAAGGTTCTGGAACTCCGGCCGCACCCGATGTAGGAACAAGGTCTCTAAGAGATCATTTCCGGTTCCAGCATCCCAATGATCCACCCTGATCCCAGCAAGAGATACTGCGGAATCCAAGTCACAAGTCCCCGAGCCTGCTCCCTTGCTAGACTCTACAGGCGGCGAGGCTGGATCCTGGTGATGGACTGAGGAGCCTGCGAGGCAGGGGAGCAGGTACCCGGCCGGCCAGGCCTGACTGTGCTTGCTGGGCTGGAGAAAGGATACAGGATGATCCTCCCAGCAGTGACAGGCAGAGGGATCCACGGACAGAGGCTGATCGCTGGGGGGTGGGGTGGGGGACAGAGAGAGACAGAGAGAGAGAGAGAGAGAGAGAGAGAGAGAGAGAGAGAGAGAGAGAGGATGGAGGCCACTAGATGGGAAAAAAAAAAAAACAAACAGAAAGCGTGGCACACAGATGAGGTCTATATATTGTAGTACCCCGTGCCTGTAATCCTAGTGTTTGGGAGTGTAGACAGGGAATCAAGGCCAGCTTTAGCTACACAGTGAATCCCAGCCTGGGTTATAAAAGAACAAATGAAAAGCCAGGGGATGGTGGCCCATGCCTAGCACTTGGAGGCAGAGGCAGGAGGATCTCTGTGAGTTCGAGACCAGCCTGGTCTCCAGAGTGAGTTCCAGGACAGCCAGGGCTTCACAGAGAAACCCTGTCTGGAAAAAGAAAAAAAAAAAAAGTGGGAGGAGAAGCTGGAGAGATGGCTCTGTGGTTGTGAGCCCTGGCTGCTCTTCCAGAGGACACAGATTTGATTCCCCTACTCACTGGTGGCTCACAACCATGCTAACTCCCATTCCAGGAGCTCTGGTGCCCTCTACTGGCCGCTGTGGGAATTGTATGCACATGGTGCACAGACACGCAAATACACCCATACACATAAAATAATAAAACAAAAATCTTAAAGGAGTGGAAGGAATATAGAATTTTAAAGGAAGACTGAGAAAGAAAATATGACAAACCGAATGGAGACGGGTCTGGGGTGGGAGTGGGGACAAGGACTAGAGATGAGGAAGGGGAGAGAGTAGAAATGAACGCAATGGGAGAAAGACACCAGGAGAGGGGAAAACTGAGTCAAAAGCATCCATGGACCAAGGTGACTTGAGATCCCTGTGTTGGCAGACAATAGCAAGACAGAAGCCATGGAGTAGCGGACAGACAGCTATAGTTCAAGACAATGACCCGCCCGGTGGGTTGGGAAAAGTGGGGAACAGAACTAGTGCCCCAGGGGTCCCTGCCTCTGTCAGAGCTACAGCTGACAAGGACAGAGTGTGGCCTGCCAGACTCGGTAGGAATCTGCTCACTCCCCCACCAGCTGGCGTAGGCAGCATGTGCTGATAGGATAGACCAGAGCTGAGGGTGCTGGGTCATTTCCACGGATGCTCTGGATCGAGGGGCTGGGGTGTCACAGCCACTTCCTGGTCGCTGGGGACCTGCTGGTGCCCTCCGACCTCTCAGCTGCAGGCTGTCTGATTCCACTTTGGAGAAGATGGATATTGTCAAGCCCAGGGACGGAACACATTTAGGACGTCTGGGCAGATCCGGGGAAAGCCTGCAGGGCCTTGGAGGCCTCGGCCAGCTCAGTTAGAAGGACCTTTATGGCTGACCATGGTGGC